>NC_059115.1:84386757-84399257 GCF_020740685.1 Jaculus jaculus
ATTCACTATGTAGTCTCAGGCTGTCCTAGAACTAACAGCGATCCTCCTACCTCTGCTTCCCAAGTGCTGGGATTGAAGGCATGCACCACAATGCACAGATGCCCGGCTAAAATTTCATTATTATTATTATTATTGTTTTTTTTCAAGGTAGGGTCTCACTCTAGCCCAGACTAACCTGGAATTCACTATGTGGCCTCAAACTCATGGCAATTCCTTCCCCTGCCTTCTAAGTGCTAGGATTAAAGGCCTGAACCATCACGCCAGGCTGTTTCATTATTTCTATTTCTTTTTCTTAGATTTTTGAGGTAGGGTCTTGCTGTAGCCCAGGCTGACCTGGAATTCACTATGTAATCTCAGGGTGGCCTTGAACTCTATGGAGTCCTCCTAACTCTGTCTCCCAAGTGCTAGAATTAAAGGTTATGCCACCATGCCAGGCTGTTTCATTATTTTTAAAATACAACAGAAAGCACTCTCTTCCATAATTGAACTCATGGTGATTGTCCTACCTTTGCTTCCCGAATGCTGTGATTAAAGGCGTGCATCACCACACCTGGCAACAACATACTCTTGACACAAGTTAAATGTTATCTGGGCATAGTGGTATATACTCTGTAATCTTAGTATATACTCAAGAGACTGAGGAGGGGCATTGAAAGTTTGAGGACAGTCTGGTTAGGTAGAGAGACCATGTCTAAAAAATAAATAAAAGAATATTATTCAAGTTGTCAGTAAAAAAGTATAAATAAAATAAATATAAATATAAAGAAAGAAAGAAAAAACACTCTCTTGTAGCAGGGGCTTGTTGAGGGCAGGGAAACCTAACAGGATCATTCCCCCAGCCCTTAGCACACTGCCGACACCGCCACACCGGCCGCTGCGCACCGCTGCACCACCACTGGCAGAGCGGAAGAGAAAAGGCTGAATCCACTCATGTTGCTGCTGCAGGGGATTTACTGCCCACCTTCTTCCTCCAGGCTGTGGAGAAAAGCTGGGCTAAGAACAGCAGCCACCATAAAGGAAAGGAAAGCCCAGAGAGCTCTGGGTGTGTTTTAAGAAGAGAGGGCAGGAAACCACAGGAGAACCAAAGCATCCTGGCCCATCCCAATCACATGTACAAGTAATCTATCTCTGCGTTTCCAAGGAGCATGAGGGGTGGGGTTTGCTTCCTCCCTTTAGTGGGCTCGCAGCGTGGGGGTGAGGGGCTAAGAATGATACATGACTGACCAGCTCTTTAGGAGAGAGCCTTGCCTGTAACCTTGCCTGTGCTAAAAGCCCTAGAGAGCCCGCCCATTCGGGAGCCCATGTGGCAGGCTGTGCCTGCCCTCAAGGAGAGCTCTCTGGAGCAACGTGTACTCTACCGGCCCTCCAAGCCTTCAGAGTGCGTTCCTCCAATGGGACCCACCCTTACCACAGGAAGTTAGGCTCTACAAAACACTGCTCCCACCACATCTGAACCTGCTTTCCTCTTCTGTATGTTGGACAACTGATTCCGCGTTTCTCTGAAAAAAAAAAAAAAAAAAAAAAAGGAAGAAGCTGATGATTGGATTATTTCAGAGCCACAGTAGTCACATGCACTCAATGAGTGGCTACTGAATAGATAATGTCAAGCATGAAACCCCAGTTACTCTTTCAGGCCCCACAGCCTTGCAAGATGAGAGACACTGTTCCTCAGCAGGAGGCTGGCCCAGTCCCTAGCTCAGGCCCTTGACTATTGGCATAAGCAGGGGGTGCATGTCAACTTGAAGGGGACATTGCTCTCATGTAGTGGGTAGGAGGGAACCTGGGAAAAGGACTGGGCTCATGAGTCCTATTTAATGCTTGTCTTTATTAAAGTCTCTGAGCTTCAGTTTTTGACTCAAACTATGGGATTTGATGAGATGATATCTAAGGTTTTCTCTCCTCAATATTCTGGAACCCAAGAAAAGTATTTCCCCTGTCCTCTGGGGCTTCAGCAATCCTTGGAAAACTCTAAGACAGAGACTTTTCTTAACAAGGTTTCTAGAATAATGCGCTCCTTTAACAAGACTAATGTAATGAGCAAAATGTTCATGAATCTGAAATAATGTATTAAATTTCATATGGCCTTTTAAAATTAAGAGAGGGGGGAGTTGAACAAAATGTGCAGTAGCCATTATGAATTAAGAACCTTGAGAAATTGATCCATTAAGTTGAGTAAATATTTGTTGAACTACCAATCCATGCCAAGCACAATGCTAGGCATGGGGGCTCTAGGACAAAGAAAATAACCCTTTCCTTTTAAAGAAATCAAGGTGTGGCATCAGCAGGCTAATATGTCAAACATGTTATTTCAAAACTTTGTAGGAAAGGCAGAGAAGGAGATGTCTCCATGGCCCTCTAGGGTTCAGTTCATCCTGGAGAAAGCTCTCAAAAGGTTTCTTATAGGAAATGATGTCTGAACTGACCTTAAAAAAGATAGTTTAACCCTTTTGCTGAACCCAAAATTACAGGCCTTTCACACCTCAGGCTCTATGTTTGAAGTTAGGTTAGGATATTATTGGAGCTCCTCCTTCACACTTAAAGCTTCTCTCCCAGGAGAGGGAATTGGCCAGCAACCCCCACCAGGAATATGGGAATGGAGAGGCAGCTTCAACTCTCCTAGTTAATATCTTTGTAACCATTTAATACATTGGTATAGGCTTGGGTTAGATTAGGACCTTCAGGCTCAGATTTTAAATGTACTGGGATAGATTCCACTGTCAGAAAAACTGACTTGCAACCATGAGCTGAGATGTAGGGTTCTCAGGCCGAAGTCTTACCTCTTGAATCAAACCAGCCTTTTCATGTGAGTACTCAGGAACCTCCTCAAAGTTCTGACTTACAGCAGATAGGGCTGGAAGAAGAAAAATGCCAATACTACTGAGCTTTTTATTGAACATAATCAATGTCTTTAGTCTGTTTTCATGGCTCCCCATGAGGTAGCTTAAGTTTATGGCATTTGCAGCTAGAATTACTTTCTTTGTAGAAACAAAATACAAACTTTAGGAAGAGTGTCATTATAGAACTGTCATATAGAGATACCCAACAGACACCACTATTTTTTATATTTTGGAAAACAAAAGTTGTGTAAATACTATTAGGGTTACAAAAACAAGTCTTTATCTGTTCCAAAAAAGACTCCAGAACAGAAACAAAAAGACTGAATGTGAGCTTCTAGGAAAGGAAACTGGCTTCTAGTTTCCATGACAAAGGACATACACTCATGAAAATAAATCTGAAATTAAGGAGTTATTACTTCTTATTATATCCTATAAACTTAACCAAAAAAATGATGGGTACAATCCAACAACCATTCAATAAATTCTTACCCAGATAAATGACAATCCTGAAAGAGGCTAATTTGAATACCTCTCATCATGGACAGAGTTTTATAATATTAGAACTTATAGCACAGGCTTGCAACATTGTGGAAACCAGACAAGGTGGGAAACATATAAGAGAAAAAAAGGACATTAGCAGAAAGAGATATGACCTTAACCCAATCCTGTTTAGCATGTATAGAAATTTGAAAAATGGTACCAAGACCATGATCATCAAAGTGTAGCTGATGCTAATCAGAAACAGAACTGTGATGCAACAAGTACTTGCCAAGGATAAGATAATGAGCTAAATCTAACTAGATGAAATGTAACTGGGAGGAATGCAAGTTTCTACCCAGGGGTCCAAAAATCAATTGTGCAAGTTAGGATGGGAGAAGCATGAATTAGCTTCAGCACTTACAAAACAGATAAAAATCCAAAAAGACTAGGCATCTGACTTGACTAGAAACTCAATGGCAATGGGGTCAAATCATCTACTGAGCATTTAGGTTGGAATGAGGTAGCTGATGGTGCTCCTTTGCTCTGAGTTACTCGACTCGCATTGGAAAACTTGTGTCCAGCTCTGGATTTGAAACTCAAAGAAGACTATACAAGCTCAAATGTGCCCAGGGGAATGATGAGGACAGCAAAAGCACAAGTATTTTCCTGTAAAAGCAAAGGCAGAGAGAATATAAGCAATGTCTTCAAATGCTCAAAAGGGATTGCATTTAGAAAAGAGACAAACCTGGGTCTGATATAAGGAAGAACTTTCTGATGAACCACCTTAGAAGCAAGTTCTATCCATCTCCTGGAAGCAGTGCTACCACAATAGAATGAGATAGAAGGGTCCTTCTTAAACAAGCTTTGAATTATTTACCTTTATTTTCACTGTGTCCAAATACCTCGTAGCACTAGTTAAGGGAGGAAAAATTTATTTTGGCTGGTGCTGGAAAGGATACCATCATCATGGCAGGGAAGGTATGGTGGCAAGCATCCCCCTGGCAGAAAGAACCTGCAGCTGGGACTCACATCTCAGTGGAACAGGAAGCAGAGAGAGGACAGGGAATGAAACCAGGCTATAAACTTCAAGGCTCATGCCCAGGGACTACCTTCCTCCAGTTAGGCCTCACCACCTCACATCTCAGTGGAACAGGAAGCAGAGAGAGGACAGGGAATGAAA
Organism: Jaculus jaculus; assembly: GCF_020740685.1. NCBI lineage: Eukaryota > Metazoa > Chordata > Mammalia > Rodentia > Dipodidae > Jaculus > Jaculus jaculus. The sequence goes on from NC_059115.1 coordinate 84,391,255, forward strand.
CCAGGCTATAAACTTCAAGGCTCATGCCCAGGGACTACCTTCCTCCAGTTAGGCCTCACCACCTGAAGTCTTCACAACCTCCCAACACAGTGCTACCATCTGGGGACTAAATGTTCAAATATGTCAGCCTGTGGGGTAACATTTCATGTCAAACCATACCTTGCTTTCTTTTATACATTCTTGGAGCCAAATTTCTTTGCTGGGCCCTCAAAATGCCAGGGCATTGAGCCTTCCATTATAAAGACAGCTTATAATCCAAGCCCAGAAAATCTTGTGCAGTTCTGGGGGTGTTGGAAAATAAGTGTTATAATAGACAGAAGTCATTAATACTACAGACAGGTACAGTGGAGCACTTTGGTGCTATGGTTTCCAGCCAAGGAACATCTAGCTATATGAGAGACTGAACAGTCTAGGGACAGGTAAGGCTACCAAGGAAGGCTGGGTCAAGATACTGTGGTGCTAAGATCCTTCTCCCTCCAAAGGAAAGGGAGGAAGCTGGCAGAAACACATACAATAGACTTATGATGGGGATTCTGGTTAAAAAAAAAAAAAAGGATGAACTGGATTCAAAAGCAGGAAGATTTATCAGTCATTTCCAGGTATTAGAACCTTGATTTCAAAAAGTAATATTTTATGTGAACATTTTTTAATAAAAATGCTTTTAAGGGGAATAATAAAGAAAAATCTGTTCTATGTTTGTGCAGAAAGGAACTCTATGTCTCCATCCAGGAAAATGAGTAAAAGAGGCCTAGGTAGATCTGGTTGTGTGGCTCCAGGTCATGAAGCCCTGGCCCAGGACAGGTCAGAACAGATCAAGGATGCTTTCCAAGCAGAGTGGCCCATCAGCACTAGACAAACAATTTCTGTTGGAACAAAAGGTAAATTCAAAGAGAATTAGAGATTTGATAGAAGCCTTCTTCCCAGGCTCAGAGGCTCGCAGTGATCCTAGCATGCAAGAAAAACAGGTATTTTGCCATCAGAAGACACCGGGAGCTGGCTTAGCACTAGGCCTTGATGTTTTGCTGTACACAAACACTTTCACAGAGCACCAGCATAAGGCAGGTCCACTCTACGAACATGAAAGATCAGAATAAATGATGCCTCTGTGTAATCATGCAATTATTCACACAAAAGCAAGAGCATTGCTCAAACCACAACATGACCAACACTCTTCTATTTGGCTGATAGGCATTACAACTATTTTCTTGCTATTAACAGCTTTAGCCTCACTTCAGTGTTTTCCACTTCTAGATAGGACTTGTCAAGGTTTACCCCACTTCCTGATAGTATCCAATACAAAGCAAAATCCCCACTTTCTTGACACTTACAGAGCCTCTGGGCAATCCTCCCTACCTGAGATTACTTGAGATTCATATAGCACATGTTCTGTTTACTTCACTATATCAGAAAACCTGTTTATTCCTGTTGACTGTCACACCATGTCATGATATTTTATCCCAGCAGTCTTCTCTGGGGTTCAGTGGCCCCACATTTTTCAGATAGAATGATGTACACAACTAGAAATAGTGGACTAGACCAAGCTCAGGCTCTGAGCTCACCTTTGTCTACCTGATGCAATCTAAGCTACTTCTATGAAGAAACCAGACATTTCCTCTTTGAACTGACCATGTCCTGGGTCTTTACTATACATGGTTCTGTACTAACATCCATTAGCAAATATCACAGTGTTGTAAATATTTTAAGTCTTTCTCATGGATTGTGAGTGTTTTCAGGCCAAAGACTGTCTTTTTCATCTGTGTCCCCTGTGTCTAGTGTAGAAAGGTCATTAAGTGAGTAAATGACTAATGAATGAATGAAATGTTATACTTAAAATAGACATAACAATCATCTAACCAGGTTCCTCAAACTCAAATGCCTAGTGGGACCCTATAAGGTAATAGGAAGATGAGGGGTGGAGCTTGTAGCCACCTTACAGTATACACAGAACTAGTGTGATGAGTTTTTATCAGGGAGGAACAAGAGCTAGCCATTGAGAGATCTTCTGAATTTTAAAGAAAGGCTAAATATATCTCCCAAGTTTAAATGTGTTAAAATACTGTGGGAGCCTAATAAAATAACTTTGTGAGCCAGATTTAATTTTTGTGCTATCAATTTGTGCCTTCTAATCTTGGCAACCTCTAATTTTATGCACAAGGACACTGTGGTCAAGAGAGATTAGGTACATGCCCGAGGCCACCTAGCCATCAGGGACAAAATAAGCTTCAATTCACATCTTAAGAATCACAACCAAAATTGGTATTTGGTAATCATGTTCTAGGAGCAGGACACCAGAAATTACATTTCTATTCCAGACAAAGTACAAGGTTTTGGTATGAGGGAAAAACATGATTAGAAACCTAGAGGTGGGGCTTAGACTTAGGCTATGGTTCCATGTGCTTGGTTATATTTATTTTTAAGAAAGTCCCAAGTATTTGATTCCTATTCCCAGTGCAAGGTTTGTGTCTCTGTCAAATTTTCAAATTTTCTATCAATATGGTATTTATAGTATTTATGGTATGTATAAAATACTATATTATTGTGAACAACTTGTAATGGCAGCCAGCAGTCCCCTGAACTAAACCTCACCAAGCCTCATTCCTGATCTCTTATAACCCTTCTAGCTGCTGACATGTTAAGTCTTCTTAAACTCACAATATTCCAGTTTCAGTCTGAAAAGTGTGCCCTTCTACTCTAGGAAATTTTCTTGCTCATTTATATGACCTTTTTTTCTCATTTTCTCTGTTCTCTGCAGGAATTCCTATTGCTATGATCTCTTATTTTCTCTTCTAAAAAAAAAAAAAGTTTCCTTGGAGCCTTCTTCAACTTCATTTCACACAGCCTTTCTTTGCACTCTTTAGGCTTTAAATTCACAAAGTTTTCTATCTCTATCTCTCTCTCTCAATCTCAGAATGTTCACTTTAATGGCTATTACTCTGCCATGGTTTCAACAATGTCTCAAGTCTATTCTCTGATTTGTTCTCTCTGAGTTGCCTTGTATTCATTGTGTTTGTTTTAATCTCTGCTTTTCCATTAGAAACTTCCCTCAGATGTATGACAGACTATGGTTATCTGACCATATTTAGAAGGAAAATAGAAGCCAGACCTTGTGGCACAGGACTATACTACTACACATTTGGAAGGATGAGGCAAGAGGATCATGAATTCAAAGCCTGGTTGTACTACAGAAAGGTCAGCCTTTGTAGCTTAATGAGAATGTCTCAAAATAAAAAGGGAAAAGTGGGCTAAGGGTGTAGCTCAGTGGTTGAGCACTTGCCTACCATGTGTGAGGTCCTAGGTTCAATCCCCAGTACCCTCCTCCCCCAAAGTGAAGCAGTAAAATAAACAATGAATAAATAAGCAAAGCACTACAGTGCTGACGGAGCTTTATGTCTATCAGGCTTCACTGAACAGCATCCAACTATTACTCTTAGGGAACCTGTAAGGTCAGTATCTCTGGAAAATTTTATAAGTGAAGACTCATCCAGATGCTTTGCTGGGAGGTAAAAATGCAGGGTCCCAGTGTCCTGTGAGCAAGTAAGGGAAGAGAACTGAATAAAAAATAAGGAAATAAGGAAGAACTCACCATCAAATATGATAATTTTCATTTTATTCCCCCTCATTTCTACCATTTTGTCTTATTCCTACTCCAACAGTGTCCCCAAATTCCTTTCTTGCTCAATATCTTCCAAGGAAAAATCCATGATATACTTCCAGTGGGCAAGGGGTTGGGGTTGGGGTTTATTTCTAAAAGATGTTCATCACCCCCATAGAGCCACCTATAGTGGTACCTCCAGAACTGCTGGTCCCTGTGGCTCCCCAGATTGTTGTGGCAAGCAATGCCTCTATCCTTGTTAGTTTTCCACACTACAGCTTGAATTCTTAGCTGGGGAGTTCTGCTAATTAACTGAACTTATGTATTCCTTGGACTTATGTAGTCTAGTTCTAAAATTTGGCTGCACCTTCTACCTGCATATTTGGTGCCCTCTTTATGCCTTTACCATCATCTCAGAGGGGTTCCAGGAAACTAAAACAAGTCCAGATGTTTAATCTATCATATGGAACTGGAAGTTTTCTTTAGATTCCTTTTGATTTGCTTTGTCATCCCTAAAACCCATCTGGACTAGACAGGTGCATGGACAGGGGTCAACTGGCCCATTCCATGTTCCTACCAAACAGCCTGATTGTCTATACAAAGAGGTCTTTGTTTCCTCTTGTTTAACACTATCCATAGGGAGATGTCATCTATAAATCTGTCATGTAACAGCTCCAGGCCTGAAAATGTCCTAATACCTTTATATCTCCTGATTTTATGAAAAGGCTCATGTGTCAACAATTTGAATATTTTAGATCTAGCCTAATGTCTTTTCTTTAAAAATCAGGGTCTCATATAGTCCAGGCTTTCTTCAAACTTGCTATGTATCCAAAGATAACCTTGAACTTCTTCTGTGTTCATGATCCCAGTGCTGGAATTAGCAGTGTATCTCACCATACCCATTTCTATTTGGTGCTAGGGATTGAATTCTACCAATTGAGCAATAGCCCCAGGCCCTAATATCTCTTTAGTTCTGTGCTTAGTCATAACTGAGTTACACACTTCACTACTATGTGCAATTATATGTACATGACAATTCTGCTACTTCAAGCGAATTGTAGGAGAGTCCTGTAATGTTCTTTATGAAGCCAATGTCTATTACTGTCTCCCACTGAAGTACTAACCAAGCCCAGCACTGCTAAGCTTCCAAGAGCAGACAATATCAGACTCATTTACAGTGGTTCTATAATTATTAATAATGATAGGTGAGTGGTATATGCCACCATATTTGGCCCATGATTAAGAACTTCTGTTTCTAACTACTGGTGCAGTAACAGTAGGGGCAGAAGTAGAGGTATGGTGGTGGAGATAAAGGGAAGATGGCCCAGGTGGTAATAACAAAGCTGAATAATAAGGCTGAGAATATTTTAAGTATTATTTGTGCTGATCTGGAGATACCCAAAATAAAAATAACTAAAAAGTTAAGATAATTTTTTAATTCCTTTTAATAATTATTTTTTAGGTTTTTATTTGTAATATCTGAGAAAAGTTATCATGAATGATTTTATATTTACCATTCTGAGTGTCCATTTGTAGCCTTGTCTATACTTTTAATGGTTCTTATGTGATAATTTATTAGGTCATCTGCATAACAGAGGCCACTATTGTTATAGAGAGTAATAAATAAAAAGTTAAAATGCCAAAATAATATTTTGTGGCTAAACCAGGCCAGGTGATTTTGTTATCTCCCCATCCTCAGAATACAGTATGATTACTTGTTCCAACAAAAAATTGACAAAACAATTTAGAAAAAGAAATAATAGATAGCTGGTAAATGAATGCAAAAATGTTCAGAGGGCCAGGCAAGGTGGCACACACCTTTAAACCCAGCACTCAGGTTGCAGAGGTAGGAGGATCACTGTGAGCTTGAGGCCACCTGGAGACTAGAGTGAATTCCCAGTCAGCCTGGGCTAGAGTGAGACCCTAACTTGAAAAATAAACAAATATGTTCAAAGGAAGGGACCAAGGTGAGGGTTCCCACGTTGGCATTGCTGGAGCTTTGTTTTCCACTGCTTCTTCTCTTCTTCATGAGGATAAGCCCACAGATGGCATGCAAGAGACCTGCCTTTGTCCAGAGAGCTAAGAGGTGTGCTTGAGCATGGCCTGGGGACTGACCTCACATGACAGCCATTTCCTGTGTTCTCATGAACCAATAGCATCCTCTTCTCTAAGGATTTAAGCAGTTCTAATACTTGAAAAATGACTGTTATTTCATCCCTAAAACTTACAAATTGGTCTGAAACTGTATGTGGGGGAGATAAAATGATGTGGTTTTGATGTGAAGGAACTTGAGTAGTATTTATGGGGGTTTTGTCCAGAGTCCACAATACTCACCATTATACCATAGAACCCAGTATGTTCTTTCTTTCTTCCATACTGATTTTCATGAAAACTTTTACTGGGAAGTTTTGTTCAGATGGCTAACAAAATACTTAACATTCTAGATATAACTGCTGCAGAAGGGTTATTATGATCATAATAATCAAAAACAGTCATTTATACAGAAGAAAACATATAATGGGTATAGAGTAACAAAAAAACCTTCTGATTAATTACAAAAAAAAACCACCTATTAGGACAGGCTATGTGGTTCAGTAGTGGAGTATGGCAAGGCTCTGGGTTCTATACTCAATATAGAAAGTGTACACACAAAAGCATTACAAAAACCAATTCTGGGTCTTGTTTGTTCCTTAGTCACCAAAATGGTTGGAGGTGAGCTTAAATTTCAGTATGTCAATGGGACTTCATGATTTCTTGAGTAGGTTAAATGTCTGTATTCTCCAAATTTAACACTATATGTTGTTAAATGAGGAAGAGAGTGAACTATTTTCCTTTGATCATGTGATTCATAGTAATCACTAATCGTGTGTGCAAGGTACAAAGAGATGTGAGCAACCTGCCCCTTTCCTTTCTATAGTATTCTCAAAAAAGGTCTGGGTTAATTTACAGTCTTGCCCCAGCATCCTTTTTTTATATCTTAGCTTAATAGAAATGTCTCCATACTATTGTTACTGCCACTCATGATGATAATGATAGCACCCTTAATGAAAATATAGTAGTTAGAGGTATAATACCCAATATTACTGCTGGATTTTTTTATGCAAACCCCGGTAAGTGGATAGGGATATTATTGTTCCTACTTTCTATGTATGAAACACCAAGGTCATCTTTTTTTTAGTCTTTTCAAGAATATTTTAATTAAAATTGAAAAGCCTCTGTCTAATTCATCTTATATACAAATAAGATGGTATCATTGCATTGTTGTGATTTGACCGTAAGTAGCAAACTGGTTATATTCTATTTGTTTCCATCTCCAAAGGATGCCTCTTGGCCCATGAAGAAAAGACACACAGCTCTCATTTTCCTCTCTCTTTCATAAGGATTCTTAATGGTGATTTTATTCCAAACCATGCACAAACATAAATACTGCATTAAAGGAAGATGAATTTATTTTGACCTTTACTGAAAATGCACTGTGAAACAAAGCACTTAGGCATTTATAGCCTGTTAGACACTCCCATTACCCAGTTCCATGCAGAAAGAAAAGTCCTTCATGGTGAAAGTAATGTTGGCGAGTGGAACAGTTTTAGGGAGAACTTAATTGCAAAGCCAGAGCTCATGTTTTTCACTATGAGTCTATTTTGGTTGTTGTTGTTTTGTGTTTTTTTTTAATGCATTCAAAACCTATAGAATTAAGGGAATATCTAAATTGTTACATTCAAGAAAACAGAGGATGACATTTTTAATAGGTTTTGATGAAAACACAGGGTATTTGTAACAAAACCGCTATGAGAAAGGAGGCAGATTATTTAAGGAACTCTCTCTTTTGAGCCAGTGTGTCTCCTCTCCAACTCCCTCTTGTAAAGGAATAGGTGGCATTGTTTAGTGATTTTCCAGTTACAAGCACCCTTTCAAGTATTAACACACCCTGGACCCTCAAAATAGACCACTGCTTCTTTGCATAAACTGAAGTGAGCATTTGTGTGCATTTTATTTTTTGCTATGATCTTCTTCCTTCAGTCATAAGCCTTTGAGTACAGAGCTATTTCCTTGATCCAGACTCTAGTGTCAGAGAGTTGAGATGTTAAACCACAGCAGCCATGGAACTTTAAAATCCCTGATGCATGATGAATGGGTGCTGGGCAAAGTAGCTTAAAATCTATGCTTTTGCTTCTCTTTAAACACTTTAAATTGACAGCGCCATAGATCAAACATTTTTACTGAGAGGAGAAGCTTTGGCAATTTAACTTAAACAAGTGCACAGTTACCATCATCTCAAGACCTCACCCCTCCACAATTACCCCTTCCACTTGGTGGATTGGGGACATTTCTCATTGTAAGCAAGTGTGTGTGTGTGTGTGTGTGTGTGTGTGTGTGTGTGTGTGTCCCGCTCAGTTACAGTGCAAAGCAG
>NC_059115.1:84401757-84506757 GCF_020740685.1 Jaculus jaculus
AACACAAGAATAATGAGTTCAGTAATGATAGCGATGATGATCATAATGATTTTAACCAACAAAGAATGGTGTAGATTTATTGCTAATAATGTGGTACAGGAATCTCTTTCATTAAAATTACCTATGTGTGTTCTCCTCGCTGGAGTAACCTGTGTTTGTGTGTGTCCATGTAGGGGTTGCTGCCTTCCTCTGTGGCTAAAGATCAAAGCTAATTGCTAACAGTGCATTGACCTCCCTCTGCAAAGCCTTTATCTGAATCCCTATATCTGCTTTGGAGTCCTTATTAGGATCTAGCTGGTCCATAGATTTGATGAGTGTTTGATGCTCACTTCAAAGACAGGGCTAGACTGGTGCACCCAGGATGTGGAAGACTAAAGCCCTGCAGAGGAAGCAGTTTCTCTGGCGCAGGCCTGGACTCTGCCCAGTTCCTTACCCTGTAGGGTCTTCAGAGAAAGTTACTGCTAGGAAGTGGAGGATGGCATTGAGCAAGGGCAGACACTGAGCAAAAGGGGCACATTGGTTTAGAGCTTTGATTGACCAAACCCAAAGAGAAGATGGAGAGTCTACTCCTTGAGAATGAGACAGCTCTAAATATTGCCTACTCTTCCAGGCAAAGCAAAGCCTTCTGTGTAGCCTTGGGCCTGTCTGAAGGAACCCCAGACACTGAGATCGGCAAGTGCCTCAAGGAAAAAGAGAAGAGTGTTCAACTCATTTAAATTAATCTGGCATTTGTCCTTTGCAATTGTCCTACAGATTCTCAGAAAAAGAAAAAATAAAACCTATTTTAGCTGGGCATGGTGGTGCACGCCTTTAATCCCAGCACGTGGGAAGCAGAGGTAGTTAGGATCGCCATGAGTTCAAGGCCACCCTGAGACTGCATAGTGAATTCCAGGTCAGCCTGGGCTAGAGCGAGACCCTACCTTGAAAAAACAAAACAAAACAAACAAACAAAAATCCCCTATTTTAAAATAAACTAGAATATTGAATGTGTGTGTTTATAAAATGAAAACTTTGCCTTTTGGACACCTTAATCTACTTCAGTGATTAAACTTCCAGGGCTCCAACTCCTGGTTTGTCACTAAATTATCAGGAGTAAGAAAATTCTCCTATGGCAAATGACAGATTTTCAAGACTTCTGCAGATTTATAAAAAAGGGGCTTTGCAGGTTTGAACTCCAAGAGACCAGAGAAAAACCCTAAATGCCCTTTCAAGAGACTCTGTCCAGGGAAAAGTACCAATGTAGCTAAACCCAAAAACCTGTAATGAGTTTAGTGGTTTTCATACATAGTCAGATTGTATTTTTCTAAGGCTACCCTTTCCAATTAACTGTAAAATTCTGTCAGTTATGGAGTATTGAATGCCATGGTGATATAATTAGAAACTTATACATAATAAATAATACAGCTGTAGTATTTTAACCTCCACTACCAGTTATGAGATCGGTGTGTGGGCCAATTAACTACAGGGGCTTTTTTTTTAAACTAAGGCACTATAAACACACTGGTTTTTAAATGTTCTAATTAGTAACTTGCTCATTAATTAGCTTTCTGATTAATTGTGTAGCAATCTAATTTGTAGATGAGCCACTTAAAGAGTGATACCTTGTAATTCTTTCTTCTGTCTTTAAAATTTCCCCGTAAAATGTGATTTTGTACCCAGCTGGCCTCTTGGTTGTGGAAATTCCCTGCTTAAAAGATCTGTGCAGTTGGCCTAAAACTAAATTTCTCTTTAATCCTCCTCTATCTGCATGGGACAGTTGGGCTGGAGGCACAGGGTAGCGGTTGGGGGTGGGGCGGAGTCCTGGCAATAACAGAAGGAAGTGAATGAAGACCAAATTTTCTCTACACCTTTGAGCCTGAAAATACTTCCCCCACCCTTGTGAAGGATACAGAAAGTGCTTATGCCTGACTTTTGTCTGAACCAATTCTCAAATCCGAAAAACGATTTTAGGGGCAAAGAAATATTTTTTAAAGAAAACTTACTGTGGCCTCCACACCCCTATCATGGACAAGTCCGGAGAATAATTGAATGCAGTGGACAAGGGCTGGTTTCAATAGAGGCCCCTCAGACTGGCACATCCTGGGCTGTTCTATTAGCATCAGAAAGGGCGCAGGTCCTGCTTCCACCCAAGCTATTGTTGCCCGGGTGTGTCGCCAGTCCCATCCTGCAGAAAGCCTTTAGCCCTGATGGCAGATGATTCTCTAAGTGAATAGAGATGAAGGCAGGGATATTAAGTGACTCTATAAAACATCCCGGACACAAGTGTGTGATTGATGGAGGACAAAGTGGGAACAGCAGGACATAGGATCCTGGGAGAAGCAGCCTTGTCAATGCGAGAAACCCATCTCTGGAAACAGCTTCTCCTGGAGGAGTTTGCAGTCTATTTGTATGAGTAATCAGCTGGGCCCCCTCTCTGTCAGCCCTGTTTACTCACTGATTTTCTCAACAAGACAACCATTGACACTGGATGGATGGGGCTAATCTGGCGCAGAACTGGCGGCTTCACAGAGGCTACAGGTCGAAAATAGAGCGCGGTGCCAGCTTCACCTCGCCTAATCTAGCGGCTAATATTTATTAGAGCCAATTTATACCGCTGCTCTCTCAAAGAGCAAGGAAGGCCTGGGTGCAATTAATAACATGGGCAATAACCACAGACAAACAAATAAATAAATAAGCGTTTGTGAACTGTTGGGTTTAAGGAAGAGTGTGAAGGGGACACGGTAGGGTTTATCACCTGGACCTGGAAAGAGAGGAAATTAAGAAAACCCTGGAGCCCCAAAAGAGGGGCTTTCTCCCTGCCCTCCCCAGTCCAATCCCAGAGCAACAACCGACTGTAAAGTGGCTTTGGAACCTGCACAAATGCATGTAATTCCACACTGCATCTGACAGAAGCTGCATACAGACACTTGCCCTCTCAGAGAGAGGTGCGTGCGCACACTCCCGTTGTAAATATCAAGTGTATGCTCTTCCCCATCCCACCGCCGAAGAAAACCCAGATCACACGCTTGCTTTGCTCTCAGAAGCTAAGTTTGCAGCCACCAAGCAGATTGGGTTGTAGGGGAGCAGAGACAATGAGAATGGGGCACTAAGCAGAGGGACCTATATAGGTCTCCCTCTAAAATCGATGCCCTATCCTTAAGGCCAGTTTAGGTAGAGACGCTGCCCATTGCCAGGTTTCTCCTGTGTTCTGGTGCTAGTAAGATCTTGCCGGGCCAGACCGGAGAGAAACATGGAGTTTGTGCGTTCTGGGCGCCGGGTGGGCCTGGAATCCGTGTGGCACCAGTGGCCGGCTGGTAGGAAGCCGTATTGTTCCCAACTGGGCGCGGTTGCAATGGGGGGCAGCCGTCCGCGGGCTGACCTCTCGGCTGCGGGGCCTGCAGACCGCAGGCTGCCAGCAAGGAAACCCTTTGCCCTGGCGCCCTGGTCTCCCCACTCGCCCTCCTCGACCCCTTCTGAGCCAGCGGGCGCCCGCGCCTTGCTAATTGCTCGGCTCCCTTCATGCACACATCTCCACTAATTTTACATTTCTCATTCTGCGGGTAGCTGGGAAACGGCTCGGGGAATACGGTTCCTTCTCTTAGCTACCGCATGAATACAGTGAGTGGTGGCTGTCCAAGCCTCCCCGGCCAGGGGGGTTGGTAAATTAGCAGCTTGGCTGTATAATCAGGCATTCGCCATTGAGGCCACAGTGCTGTACCCGTTAACCAGGTGAGATTTCATCATCTAATGGGTTGGGAGGTGTGACAGAGCTGCTAAGTTAGCAATTAAACTTCGCAAATATCATTCGGTTGCATTTTTTTTACAGGCCACAGTAACAATACCCCAAGCATTAAAGAAAAAATATATATATCCCTTCCCAAAATGACATGCTGAAGGACATGCTTTTGTGAAACACATGGAATAACGTATCTAAACACAACATTTGAATTCTATTATCCTGTAAAATATAGGCCTCAGACTTATATTTCTAGGGCAACAGTGCAGGTAGAGAGTGCGGGCCAGATGATCCAGTGGCAGGGAAAGCCTGCATGTAAAATATATCATATTAGATCATATCTAATCTAGAACAGAAAAAATCTGGCAAATAATAAAGGTTTGTCCCTTTGGACCTATTGTTTAGATTTATTATTGTATTAAAAATTGGAATCAAAGAGAGAAGGGCAAACACTCAGATAAAAGGTTATTTCAAGCCTGCAACAGCCAACTCCCTTGGTACTTGTGGTTGGAAACCCCGCACCTCCACCTGGTGCTGTAAGGTGTAGCCATGTGAGTTGGGGCTGATTACTGAAATACTTGGTGTAAATTAGGAGGCCCTGGTTAGATTTTCTTTCCGGAAACAGCCAGCTCTTCCTCCATGGTGACTATGCCTGTGGGTGTGTGGGATAAATATGTGATGTCTAAAATGGAGAGAGAAAAACAGTGTGAGACCTAGATTTTCCTGAGTGTTAAGCGCCTAAGTGGAAACATAACAGAAAATATTATTAGCTTTATCTGCTGACACAAGGGACGCAGGTTAAAGTATTTTTTCATTTAATTTGATAGTGAATAAAGCACTTAAGGTACTTGATGACTTATTGATCAAATAGAAATCAGGCGCCAGACACCAGCTACTTATTTAATCCCCACTCACACGATTAAAAAGCGAAGTGAGTTAAAAAAAAAAAAAACAATTTTCTCAATAAGTGTTATGTTATATACAGAATAAAAAGAGAACCGTTCTTCCAACCTATAAATCTCTTCTTTGCTAATATGAATGAGTACGGGGCATGTGAACCTCCATTGAACTGTAAACAGTGTTTTAATGGACAGTAATAGCCCTATGATTTTTAGCTATTGTTCCAAAATGACTACCATGTTTATTGCCGTCATTAAAAATGAATTAAAGAGTTATGAAAGTCCTCAATAATGAGAACTCGGCAGTTTATAAGCGGTAGGTAGTTCTCTTCTCCACAGCTCACTCCAAGGCTTGCCTGTGCCTGCCCCGGGTGGCACAAGCTGTAGGGGGGGGGGGTCACCCACTCTGGACGGTGGTTGCTGGCCACCGGCGGGCAGCCAGCCAAGAACCTTCTTCCTCTTGGGTAGATGATGACAATCTAGAGGAGTGAAAGAGAGGGGAAGGAGGAGGTGGGGGTAAGGGAGGGAACCCAGAAAGCCCTGCCCTCTCGGACAGGGGAGGATCTGGGAGGGACCAGGATGCGCCTCCCCACGTCGGGCGGCAGAGGGCCAGGGCTGGAATGGATTTGGAGGAAGAGTGAAATCCGGATGGCGTGGGGGCGGCCGAGGAAGGTAGGCAGAGGCAAGGCTGGAGCTGGCGCCTGAGCCGGCGGGGAACTCCCAGGCCACCGCCCTGTCGCCCCCCGCGCTGTCCAGCCGCACGTCCCCGCCGCCCCCGGGGGGCCTCGCTGGAAAATGGTTCAGCGAAGTAGCGCGCAGCCGGGGCACTGTTCTCCGAGGGGTCCCTGGCTGGAGCCTGCACGTTTCTCTTTGCATTAGCAAAGCCCAAAGTCATCCAGTTTGCGCTAATCACCACAATTAGTCCTGAATTATCACCGGACTCTGACAGACGTTCCTTGTAACTCTCTTTTATTTCCAACAGCCCTAATCAGCCGCTCTCATTACAAACGCTGATTAAACTGCAAATTATCCAGCAGCGGCCCTGTTCCCGTCTACCAGCAGCTCGTTCAATATCAATTAAGGCCGGGCGGCAAAGCCTGCAGCCTCCAAGAGCTTCCAACTGCCTGATAGTACCACTTATTAGTTTGGAAAACTAGGAAAATACTAATAATCAACAACCAAAGGGAAAGAGGAGGCAACTAAACAAAAGGATGGCAGAGACGCCGCCGGAGAGAGGAGCGAGCCCCAGCCAGGCCCCGGGTGGGGACCCGCGCGCTTCGCCCCGGGAGCCCTAGTCCCAGAGCAGACGGCCAGGGTGGTCCACGGCCGGGGATATTCGCTTAGAGATTGCCTTCAGCTTGCCTAGGATGCTTTTTGCAAATAATAATCGTATTTGGGGGTATTTAAAAACAACTTCCAGGACCCCCTTCATCGAGTTCTATTGAAATCCGTTTCCAATAAGCTGTTTAGTTTGGTGCTTAAAAAACATTGACCTTGTCCCGTAAATAAAGTGGGAGCTGATGACAGTTGATTTTATTTACCTATTCTGTCAAATTAGATTTCCTTGGCGAACCGCTGCTCGCATAGGCTGCACAAGTGCTCTCCGCGAAGGAGACTGAGGTGTGAAGACAAAAGCTGACTTTCCCTCCCCTACCTCTTCTCTCCTCTCCTCCTCTCCTTTAAATCCCATCCAGGCCCACCCCACGTCCTTTCTGAGAAAGTAGCCTGGCTAGGAAACCAGTCCCACCCTCCAAGGAACCAAGATTAGCCAGCGGGCGGGAGGGGGTCAACTGGAACGCTGGAAGCCACTGCACACCTGCCATCCACTCACCGTCCCCCCCCCCCCACAGGCAGGGACAGCCTCCCTGAAGGCTGTTCTGGATGCAATAGCTCCCCAACCTTCAAAATTTAAAAAAGAGGAGGATCAGTAATGCTGAAGCTGGAGAAAGGAGTTAATAGGCTATTTGTTTCTATCTAGGATGAGGCAGGGCATGATTCAAATCGTGAATGCATTTGTTTTGACAAGCACACCACATACGCACACACATAAAACCTGTCCATTCTTTGCTGGGCCTGACCTCCTGGCCTCAAATAAGAAGTCCATTTTTAGAGAATGCTTAATAAGGCAAAGGCCACCTGAGTTTTATCTTTTGAATCTTTCCTAAGCTTGGAGTAGACTAGTGGTCATTACATCTTAGAATTTAGAGATGGAAGAGAACTACTTGGTTTCTTCTCTTCGCATGACCAGCATGTTTCCCTTTTTGCACTGGCTTACAGGCGGCTCAGAGCTAAATCTCAGGCTTTAGTACCAAACCTATCTCTGAAGAAATAACCTCTCATTCTTCTTTTTATTTATTTATTTTTCCTGAGGTAGGGTCTCACTCTAGCCCAGGCTGACTTGGAATTCACTCTGAAGTCTCAGGGTGGCCTTGAACTCACAGGGATCCTCCTACCTCTGCCTCCCAAGTGCTGGGATGCCCCACAGCACCGGCTTAACCTCTCATTCTTTAAACCTCCCATTCTCCCGCTTTTTGTTGAAAATAACAAATGTCTTCTGGGGCAGTTATTGTTCTATCTGTCTACCACCAGCCTTACTTTGGGAAGTTTAGGATTTTTATAATTGAAAATACTCACTCTTACAAAGCATCTTTAAATTTTACTACATTTGTGGGTTTCGTTTTTCTTTTTTCTGGCAAGTTCTTGTCTTTCAAATAATGGAAACAATTCTTTTGAGTTCAAGAATTATTTCTGCTCTTTTTATTATTAGTGATTCTACCTGTATTCTGGACATAACCAAAGCCAACAGAACTTCATCTTCTTCCCACATTTCTAAGATCTTAAGCAAGTCCTCCAAACAATGAAGAATTAGTGTGCCCCAAACCACCCTGGCATAATAACCTGGAGCCACTCTGTCTCCCACTATGGCTAGAATAGCATTTGCATCCCTGAACCCCTGTATGCATTTTGTTTACATCTCTTCACACTTTATTTCAGAATGTCTGTTTAGAAGCTAATTTTTATTTGTTGTTCTATGCTTTTACATAGTCTCAAATGGATCCCATTTAAAACATGGTATTGAGGATTTTCTGTGTGCTGTGCACTTGCTAAACTGCATGTTCCCATTGGTCCTCAGCAACGTTAGAGCACAGGTATTGTACTGCTATCATAAAAGAAGTAAGGGACAGTGGAACAGTCCATAGCCAGTTAGCTGTATGGAGCTAACCACACCAGCTGGGATTCTGCTTTTCTTGAACATATGACTTTCCCAATTTCTGAGGAAGAAACTTGCTGGTTTTTTTTTTTTTTTTTTCCTATTTCCCATAGTAGGATCTCAAGAACAACATGTGGAGAACCTGATTTGTGAAACTTATGATGTTCTTAACAGATACACTTTCCGTTCAATGACATGACTTTGATAATGAAGTTTGCTGGTCCCAAACCCTAGTGAATATGGCCTCTAAATTCATATTTTGACTGAGAAAGGGAAGCTCCTCCTTCCCTCCCTCCTACCTTCCCTCCCTCCCTCCCTCCCTCCCTCCTTCCCTTCCCATTATGGTCAAATCCACCTTGATCTGGTTGCACTAGTAGCTGTCACCCCATGCCTAAGAAGCCATCATGGTCCCTGGAAATCCCTGCTATGGAAAATACCCCATATATAATATCTCTCCAGATGGCAGGGGTGAAGCCATTTGAACCCCACACCCACATTTTGGAATTCAATATTCCTAATGTATAAAGGCAAGATAGGGAAGTCATTTGGTGAGAGCTTATAAATCAAGGTGCGTGTGCATGAGTTAGATTGGTTTTTATTTTTAACATTTCTATAAAAGCTGAAAATACTTCCTCAGTCAACTTAGCAATTTTGGTAGAAGAGTTTTGGCCACATGTCCCAGAGAACAGACTAAAGTCCTAATCTTGATGAGCAAGGCTTTATTTTGGGTATTTTTAAAATCTAATTTTATATCCTGTCATGAAAACCTTGAAAAATTACTTCCCATCATGGCATTTTAAAAATTGCCTTTTATCGGTGAAACTGGAGGATAAAGATGCTTTTAGCAATAAAATATAGTACAGAATAGGCCCCATGTTTTAAAATACTGCTGACAAAGACACATTTAAAAAAATAAAAAATAAAAAGCTCTTGCCAGTGGTAGAGTTCCTCCTTGTCTGTACCTTTGGTGTACTGATGCCTGCGAGGCCATTTCTACTTACATGGTACAGTTAGAGGTTATTGTAACCATCTTAGCAATAGACAGGAGCTCAGCTGGAACTGATATGTGTGATCACTGATTGATTACCTGCCTGCTTGATAGTGTGTAGTTGAGTGAACTCGTTTCCTTTACAGTACAAAAAGATTCACAAAGTAGAAACTGCAGGTCCTTAAATTACATGAAAATTAATGCTAAGGATGTAATGATAAATCTCTATGTACCATGTATGTACCTAATGTGGGTATGGGTATATCTGGATTTAAGATTTTAAAAGCTCATGGCTATGGCAGCTTATATTTACAACATAGATAAAAGGGTGTCATTTTTAGCTTTACCAAAAAAAAGAAGACAGTAATTTCTTTCATTCAAGAGAATAATCTTTAAGTTTCCTTAAAATCCTCATCCCCCTACTGCATTTGGCTTTGATCTATAACTGTTCTCTTGAAGCATGGCTTTCTGGGCAGGGACTCTGCTGTTGTTAAAGTAAGATGCACCTGTATTGTCAATTTTCCTGAAATTTTGTTGCCTGTGGTTTTGATAAAATTTTCTTTTTCATTTTGCTATCCTAGGAGCTAAAAGAGTACCTTTAATAATAAACTGTTCCATAATATGCTGAAATTAGGAGTGGAAATACGCAGCGCCTTCCTGGTGAGAAGTCTGTGGCTGTGAAAGCAGTCCCAGGCCTCCTAGTCCCTCGCTGTGGGCTATGTGAAGGAGGACTTTCCTCATGTCAGGACACAGTTCTAGTTTTCAGAGTTTGATTCTAGTTGCTATTGTGCCTCTTGAGGACATGATAAAGACTAGACTGAAATGCTGCCTGCTGGGCAGGCTGGCTGCTTCTCGCTCTCTGGGCTCTGTGAAGGCTGTGCTTCAGTTAGCTTTCCAGTGTCTGGTCACCAGGTTGTTGTTTCCCATCTCTATGGGTGAACAAAAACCCTCTTAGGTTTCTGATTTTGGTCAGGGGATGTGACCTTGTAGCAAAGTGTTCCAGATCTTTGCTTATGCCAGAACTCACTGTCATCTGTGTCACCCAAAGAACACCACTGCCCCAACCAGGCTCCATCAGTGACTGCAGGTGACACCATTGTCCTAATCCTTACTATCCCAACACCCAGTTTCTAGGATGAGCTGGTGTGCCCAAGAGTGACAGGCAGGGCTTAGTCTGTTGAGGATTCTGTTGAGGATCCAATGAAATCCATACTGTCTCCTCAAAAAATGCGCATATTTCACTCACAGGAAAATTTACTTGTAAGTAACAGGGTTTAAAGATCCCCCAATAATCTGTGTGGTAGTTTGATTCAGGTGTCTACCATAAACTTAGGTGTTCTGAAAACTAGGTCCCCAGATAGTGGCAATTTGGGAAATGGATACTTCTGGAGGCAGTGTATTGTTGGGGGTGGGCTTATGGGTATTAGATACAGCTTCCCCTTGCCAGTGTTTGGCACACTCTCCTGCTGCTGTTGTCCATCTGATGTTGGCCAGGACGTGATGTCCACCCTCTGCTCATGCCATCATTTCTCACTGACATCATAGAGCTTCCCCTTAAATCTGCAAGCCAAAATAAACCCCTTCCTTCCACAAACTGCTCTTGGCAGGGTGTTATCTGCCAGCAGTGTGAG
Organism: Jaculus jaculus; assembly: GCF_020740685.1. Classification (NCBI taxonomy): domain Eukaryota; kingdom Metazoa; phylum Chordata; class Mammalia; order Rodentia; family Dipodidae; genus Jaculus; species Jaculus jaculus. The sequence goes on from NC_059115.1 coordinate 84,412,202, forward strand.
GCTGACTATACCAACCTGTGAAAACCAAGTTCTAATCCCTTTTTCAGAGATAGGCCATTTGTTAGTCCTTGTTCACTCTGGAGCATGCTCTCAAAGTTCACAGTAGCTGGGGGAAAGATTGATCACACCATCTTAAATCCCTCCAAAGGCCAAGTGATGCTGCTATATAATCTTTCTCTTCTAAGCACCACAGCACATGCCTGCATGCACTTCTTCTTCAGGTAGCTTCACTGTGTCCATCTTACACAGATGTAACCAGGTCCCAACTAATGCACATGGCTTGAAAGAGAGTATGCTTTTTTTTTTAAATTTTTTGAGATAGGGTCTCACTCTAGCTCAGGTGAACCTGGAATTATGTAGTCTCAGGGTGGCCTTGAACTCATGGTGATCCTACTACCTCTGCCTCCCAAGTACTGGGATAAAAGGTGTGTGCCACCATGTCTGGCTCAAGAGTATTCCCTTTGTAACAAGTGTTTATAACACTTGTAATGTTAGACAACAAGGAAAATTTATTTAAACTTTTTCTATATTCATAAGCAGAGAGAGAGAGGGAGAGAGAATGGATGTGCCAGGACCTCTTGCCACTGAAAACTCCAGATGCATGTGCCACTTTGTGCATTTGGCTTCACATTTGTACTGGGGAATTAAAGCCGGGCTGGCAGGTTTTTCAAGCAAGCACCAACTTTTATCTTTCCTTTTACATTACTGGAAAATTAGTCTCAAGTGCTGAAATGCCTGCAAAATGAAGATACAAAGTCCCATAAACCCCAAAGAAACAGCCATCATACAAAGCTCCACACAGGGACCTAAAAACATTTGGGACTCATTTACTTATTTATTTATCTGTTTGTTTATTGGTGTGCCTGGGGATTGAACCTAGTGCTAGGCAAACACTCTACGACTGAGCTATAACCTCATACCACATTTGAGCTTTCTACAGAAAATATTTTAATTTGTCTTTGAGAGCTAAGCAGAATTACTCCTTCCTTAAAATGTCTTAGCAGTTGCATTTTTTTCCCAGTCTACCATGCATGTAACCAAAGCAGACTTTTAGCTATGGGGCCTTAAAATGAATTAGTATCTCATGATACCTATTAAGGAGAGGAGAGAGTAGGTAGTCATTAGAACTGGGAGAATGTTTGTGCCATATGGGTTAAGTTCAGGTTTTCTGTTTACTTCTGTGGGATTCAGTTCTCGCTTCCATCTTCAATACCTTTCCCACAGTTCTTATGCAGGGTAGTTTTGGCCATCCCATGAGTGGTGACAGCTGGCACTTGGTTCTGTGCTATCCAAGATTAGATTACAGGTTGAGTACATAGCTCATCTGGTAAAGTGCTTGTCTTGCAAATATGAGGACTAGAGTTCGATATCCCAGTAGTAACTCATGGCAGGTATGGTGGTACATGCCAGTAATCCTAGGGCTGGAGAGGGAGAGATAGGTAGATTCTTGGTACTCACCAGCCAACCAGTCTAGCTAAATTGGTGAGGTTCAGGCCAATGAGAGACTCTGTCTCAATAAAAGGCTGCTGAGCGTGGTGGTGCACACCTTTAATCCCAGCACTCGGGAGGCAGAGGTAGGAGGATCTCCAAGAGTTTGAGGCCACCTTGAGACTACATAGTTAACTCCAGGTCAGCTTGGACCAGAGTGAGACCCTACCTTGAAAAAACAAAAACAAAAACAAAAAAATAATAATAATGGGTGGCTGACTCCTGAGGTTGTCCTCTGACCTACCTACACATGCATGTGTACCCCTAGACAACTACACTACACACATGCATAAACATGCATGCACACACACGATCTGCTGCACTTCTATCCCAAGTGAGCCCTTCAGAAACACCTTCAAATGGCAATAGCATGAGAACCTCATGTTCTGTGTTCACTTTTTCAGGAACCCAAATCCCCAAAAAGCCAGAATAATTGGCTCAGAGGTTTTAATCAAGTTTTTTAAATAACTTTCTTTAGACTTGAATAAATGAATAAAATAGTGCTTTTATTTAGGATGACTCTCAAAAGCATTATTACTTTTTTGAGGCTTCTGAGGTATGTAGGGGCTTGCTATGTTGTCCCAGCTGACCTTGAACTCATGGTCCTTCTGCCTTAGCCTCCCTAGAGCTGGGAGTACAGGCATATGACAACACTTTCCTTGGAAGGCTCAATTAAGAAGTTTAACAATTGACAGAGTCAAAGGTACTAATGTAGCAGTGCATTCTAGAGAAATGCTGAAAGATTAGGGAGTAAGAATAGGAAACAACTATCTGACAAAGGCAGAAAATCTGACAAAGAAGAAAGTCAAAATGGCAACTACTGACAATGGGCATATTTTCTTAGATATCCCTTGTTCTTATATGTTCTTATAGAGATATGTGAAATATATTTGAATATATTCAGTTTAAAACTTCTTAGACATATTCTTAACAAGAAGTAAGTGGATAATATATTCAGTAGAATTCTTCATTTTTAATATGTTTTGAAATAAGTTCTCCTTATACCCCTCAATCTCTTCTTATTTTCTATTTACACCCCTAGCAAAAACAAGCAGAAACAATTAACTACTTCAGCAGCCAGTAAGAAAAATGGAATTAAGTTACTCTAGAACAAGTGAATGAAACATATTTGGCTTCCTGTGAATTCTCCTAGCAAATTGAGCTTCTTGCCTCAGGACCAACTACCCTTTGGAATCCAGGCTCCAGTTTTGCTAGCAGAGTTTCTAGCTTCCTACGTTCCATGCCACATTGCATCCCTTCAGTCTAGCACAGGGCTTCTTAAATATTTTCCACTTGTAAATGCCTTTTCACCTGAGAAAGTTTTACATGACCCTGGGTGTTTAAGTATAGAATTCAAATATAAGCCAGGCTTGGTGGCATACGCCTTTAACCCCAGCACTCGGGAGGCAGAGATAGGAGGATTGTAGTGAGTTCAAGGCCACCCTGAGACTACATAGTGAATTCCAGGTCAGCCTGGGCTAGAGCGAAACCCTACCTCAAAAAAAAAAAAAAAAAGTAATATAAATCAAACAATAATAAATAAAAATATTTTAAAACAATTACTTGGTATGCATATAATTTTACCATTTAGTAAAGATGAAAGCAAATTTACATATAATGAGATGCATAAGCTTATTTATTTGTACATAAATAGTTAAATCTTGGCTGAATATATATATGATACTATAAGATATAGTTAGTTTTCTATAGTTAATCTATTACATTTCTATAAGGGCAGCAAACTTTGTATGTACAGTATTTTTTTTTTTTTAAATTGCAATTCAGAATATACAGTAACCGCAAAGCTGAGCTGAAGTGTTTCAGACAGTACTCATCAGTGGTGGGTGACATGAAGGAATGAGCAGTGCAAAGTGCACCTGTTGTGTGTTCAGAGCCAAGACTGCTGTGAGGTCACATGACACAATACAGGTGAGTGCCTCCAGAAACACATCAAATTCATTACACATTAGATTTTGAATTTTTTGTGTGCGTGTGTACTCAGAAATCTTTGACTCTTGCCAAATTTTTCAACTCTTGTATTTGTTACATTACAAGGTCATAATTCAGTTTCTTAAACTGTGGTCTTGTGAATATATTTCCCTCTTGTTCACTGAATCTAAACATTTGTTGTCTTCTTGTCAGTTTTTGGGTAGTAAATCCTATCCTTGTGGTAGTGCCCTGTTGTTCCTTTAAGAAATTGTTGTTTCATTTTCATTCTTTTGAGAAGCATCTTGCCATGTTGACCAATTGGCTTTGAACTCATGACCCTCCTTCTTCAGTCAAAGTGGCTGTGAGCATAGGTACGTTCCCTTGGCCAGCCACTCAAGATTTTTGTTTGTTTGTTTGTTTTTCAAGGTAGGGTCTCACTCTAGCTCTGGGTTCTGGAGAGATTGCTTAGTGGTTAATGCACTAGCCTGCAAAGCCTAACCACCCAAGTTCAACTCCCCAATACCCAAGTATAGCCAGATGCACAAAGGGGCACATGTGTTTGGAGTTTGTTTGCAACAGCTGAAGGTCCTGGCATGCCCATTCTCTCTTTCTGCTGAATGCAGTGCCACACATTTTTTTTTTTTATATAGCAACAATTTATTAAGCTCAATCCTTGAATAATTGTTGGGTTTGTTCTATTCTTTTTGGACTATGGTGATAAGTGTGCTTGATGTTTGCAACATTCTTTAATTTTTTTTTATTATTATTTATTTATTTGAGAGCGACAGACACAGAGAGAAAGACAGATAGAGGGAGAGAGAGAGAATGGGTGCGCCAGGGCTTCCAGCCTCTGAAAACGAACTCCAGACGCGTGCGCCCCCTTGTGCATCTGGCTAACGTGGGACCTGGGGAACCGAGCCTCGAACCGGGGTCCTTAGGCTTCACAGGCAAGCGCTTAACCGCTAAGCCATCTCTCCAGCCCTGTGCCACACATTTTTAATCCCACTCCTTGGGAGGCAGAGGTAGGAAGATCACTGTGAGTTCGAGGTCAATCTGAGAATACATAATGAATTCCAGACCAGCCTGGGCTAGAGTGAGACCTTACCTCAAAAAAATTAAAAAAAAAAGACAAGGGGCTGGAGAAATGGCTTAGCAGTTAAGGTGTTTGCCTGAAAAGCCAAAGGACCTTGGCTCAATTCCCCAGGACCCAAGTAAGCCAGATGCACAAGGTGGCACATGCGTCTGGAGTTCATTTACAATGGCTGGAGGCCCTGGCATACCCATTCTCCCTCCCTTTCTCTCTCTCTCTCTCTCTCTTTCTCCCTCTTTCTTTCTCTCAAATTACAAAAAAAGGCAAACCAATAAGGATGGTAATTTGATTTAATAGAAAGTGGGCTGTCAAGGGCTGGAGAAATGGCTTGGCAGTTAAGGTGCAGGCCTGCAAAGTCTAAGAACCCTGGTTCAATTCTCCAGGTCCCACGAAAGCCAGATAGATGCACATGGTGGCTCATGTGTCTGGAGTTCATTGGCAGTGGCTAGTAGCCCTGGCACACCCATTCTCACTCTCTCTCTCCCCTCTCTGTCTCTAATAAATAAAAATAAAATCTTTTTTAAAAAGAAAAAGAAACTGGGCTGTCAAGAAAAGATCTGTTACCAAGTAACACTGAAGCCATAATTGTTCTCGCTTATAAGGGTCAGCTGATGATGATCTGGGGGATATCTTTATACAGAGGAGTTTGGGGCATAGCCTAAGAATGGAAAGAAAGAAAAATATGACTGGTTTAAACGAGTAAGACAGGGAGTGACAGGAATTGAGGTCATACAGGTAAGACCAAGGTCAGATCCTATAGGGGCTTGTAGGTCATGGTGGGGGATTAGAACATTATTCTAAAAGCAACAGGAAGGCTAGGATTTTTGATATGATTGATTTTTTTTTAAAGAAATCCTATGTGTAGAGAGTACGAATAACAGAAGGTCAAGAGTAGAAGCAGAGGAGTCAGTTAAGAAATACTCTGGAGAGATGATGGAGGCTTGATGAGGAGGCCCTTATGAAGGTAGGGGAAGTGGAAGGATTTGGATATTTGGGTGGAAATTATTAGATGTGGAAGGTGAAGGAATAAGAAGAAGCAGGATGGTTTCCAGATCTTGACCCAAAGTCCCTAGGTCCTCTGCCCAGAACAGAGAAGAGCAGGTTTGTTGGGAAGAAAGTATTACTTTCTCTGTGATGGTCCTAAACAATTACTTCTGACCAACACAACTGATAGTCATCACTTACTTGCTTTCAATATGAAGTACTATCTAACCAACTTTCTCATTCCTTTGCTGTGCCTTTGTATGTCTGCAACTCCCTTGTCATAGTGCACATCAGGATGCCTGCTGCTATCAGATCTTCATTTGTTTGTTTATAGGCATGATTCTTGGGTACTTCTCCATACCCTAACCATGCTTATGTTGTTGGGTATTGTTTCCCCCACATAAACCCAGGCTCAGTAGAGTGTGGACAAATTGTTCCACCTCTCAAGCCCTTGGCCTGCTTTGTAAAATGAATTATATCAGTGGTTCTCTAGTGTTATCCCTGAGTGTAGCATCAATACAACCAGGTCATTTGAGATATGGACACCCTCAGGCCCCCCTCATGTCCACTGAATCAGAACCTCTGGGAGTGGGGCCCAGAAATCTATTTGAATAAGCCCTGTGGGTGATTCTCAAAATTCATGCCAAGTTTTGAGAGCCACTAAAATAGATGTTCTCTAAGGTCCTGTCTAGTGCTAACATTCTATGAATCCCATTATCCTTTAATCTGATCTTCATGATTTAAGTGATTCAAAAATAATTCTTTAATCATGTCTTAAGCTTATGGACAGTTCAGGAAAATGAAAGCACATATCCTGAAACAGTGCATTTCTTATATACTTATGTAGTTTCTCTACTTATTTAAATTCATCTTTCTCCAGACATACTTTTAAAGAAGCTTTAATAATAAAGTCACTCTGAGATTTATCACAGTGGAGTTGTACATCATTTTAGTGAGGTGGGTGAAAACTGCTGAACAGGTATAATAATGCCTTGGGGATTAAATAATTGTAACAGAATTACATCTTCATAATGACAGCAAAGGCAGGCTCACCTCTCAGTGTTCCATCACAGTTCATGTCAGGAGAGCTACAGGAGATGGAAGTAGTCACAACCATTATTTGTCACCTATTGGTTGGGATGTCATATTTGTAAACTGTCTACAATTTGTGCTTATTTAACTTTGCTTACATGTGAATTTATTTATTTCTTTATTTTACAGAGAAAGAGGGAGAGAGAGAGAGAGAGAGAGAGCAAGCGAGAATGGGCGTGCACCAGGGCCTCCAGCCACTGCTAACAAACTCTAGATGTATGTGCCCCCTTGTGCATCTGGCTAACCTTGGTCCTAGGGAATCGAACCTGGGTCCTTTGGCTTTGCAAGCACACACCTTAACCACTAAGCCATCCATCTAGCCCTATGTGTGAATTTCTAAGGGACATTTTTTAATTGGCCTAATAGTTTATGTTACCATTTTCTTTTCTTTTTTTTTTCAGGTTTTATAAACTTTTCATTTTCTTAACTTTATGTCAGTGTGATGCTAAAGCTTGCTTAGCTAATTTAACTGATTACATAATTTAATCAATTGTTTTCATCAATTCAGTTAAAGAAAAAACAAGTAACATCCAATTCAACTAAAGCCATTTGTTTACCTGCACCAATACACAATTGAAACCCATCTAATCCAATGTCTTTTGTTTCTACTAGTCCCAGGGGCAAAAGTCAGAAAACAAAATAACCTATAGCTTATGAGTTCTCAAACGTCCCACTAGAGAATTTAAATTTAGTGTGTGTTATTATTTTACATCTAGGCTCTTTTTTCAAGTGATTTTTAAAAGTCATGTGTGGTAGCTTACATCTGTAATATGAGCTCTCAGAAGGCTAAAGTAGGAGGGTAGAGAATTTGAATCCAGCTCCTGTGTATGATGGTTTATTTCAGTTACTTGATTAGATTAACATAACTCAAGACAATATTGAGGCACACCTTTGGGTGTGTCTGTGCTGGCTTTTCCAGAAAGGATGTGAATGCACATTCTCATGAGGTGGGCTGTAGGGCTGATTATGAAAGGTTAAAGGAAGAAAGGCAGCTGAGCACTTGGCATTCCCCTTTTTCTCCTTCCTGGCCCATTGAGATGTGAACAGATAGCCTCATAACCTAATGTCGCAGCCATGAGCCATTCCTACTGTCATGCCTTGCCCATCATGATGGACTACACTCACACCATTAGGCAAAATAAATCCATTCTCCTTTAAGTTGCTCTTGTCAGGTGTTTGGTTATAGCCACAAGAAAAATAACTAAAACAGTATTCCAAGTTTTACCAGCAAAGATCATAAATTTCTTGCAAGTTAACCTGGCATAGTTCACTGAATGTACTTGCTATTGGGCTGAGGATGAGAAATGAGGATTTGGTCTGGAGAGATAGCTTAGCGGTTAAGGCATTTGCCTGCAAAGCAGGTTTGATCCCGGTTTGATTCTCCAGGACCCACATAAGCCAGATGCACAAGGTGGCACATGTGTCTGGAGTTCATTTGCAGTGGCTGGAGGCCCTGGTGCACCCACTCTCTCCCTCTCTCTTTCTCTGCCTCTTTCTATAAAATAAAGAAATAAAATTTAAAAAAGAAAAATGGGGATTTGAATTTAAAACTATATGTATGAAGATATGAATTCATAGTAAGCAAATGTATTTGAGATTTTCCCCTTCCAGGACTCTCTGTTCTTTGTGAATATAAAAACAGATTATGTTTGAAACCATGAATAAGATAACTTGGAAAACCACAAAAATATAGATGCAAGGTATCCTGTAGTTTGTTGTCTTAGTACAGTCAGCTCTACTATTTCATTATGTAATTTCTAAAAGAAATGTAACAAGATTTTAAGTGAGTGTTCTAGTTGGTGCTTAAACTGAAAGGAAATGAAATACTCACAAATGCTGTACAATATGAGCCAAAGGGTTTTCACAGCTAATTGAAATATCTGAGGAAAATGAAGATTACCTGTGTTATATGTTTGTTGCTGATGAGAAAAACGAGAGATTGCTGTGATATACTCATTGGCTTGTGAATCTAAAGGTGTACAGAGAGTGTCACAAATCACCTTGATGTCCCTGAGAAGGCTATTTTACCTCTGAAGCTCAGATTAATAAAAAATATATTTAGCTTGATAGCCCTTGGTTGTCTATGTATCTGTGTTGTGACACATAGCAGCCCCTTCACTTTAGGGCTGAAATAATTTACACTCACAAAGTCAGCTCAGGACTCATTGTCTTTCAATTAATTAATATATGTAAAATGTCTCTGTAGAAGGGAGTAAGGAGTCAAAACAAATCACATTCCACCTGGTTTAAAGATCTGTTCTCATATTAAAAAAAATTATATGAATTTGAGGTAAGAATACCATGTCATTTTTCCCTGAGCACAAAACTTGTTTATGGTACCCAGAAAAGAAGTGGTAAAGACCCAGACCTATGTACATTTATCTCCTGCTTTGTATGTATCAGAGGTTGGCTGGGCTTCCAGACAACTCAACAGTTTTTCTCTTGCCTGAAGGTGGGGGTGAATTGGGACAAGGTCATCAGGATGATTCAGGATGATGGTGTACAGAAATATGAAGACTTGAGTTAAAAATCCTAATGGGGGCTGGAGAGGCCTAAAGATCCAGACTCACATAAAGCCAGATGCACAAAATGGCATACACATCTGGAGTTCATTTGCAGTGGCTGGGGGCACTGGTGTGCCTGTTCTTTCTGTCTCTTTTCTTTCTACCTCTCTCTGCTTGCAAATAAAATAAGTAAAAATTTTAAAAATCCAACTGGATCTTTATATTCACTTCCACTAGCAGGCATAGGGTTAAAGACAGACTAATAAAAATTTGAAGGAACAAATAAACAGATCAAATCTCAAAATCCTGCATTGACTTTAGTAAGGGAAATGAAATGAGGAGATCATCTAAGTTGAAAACACAATAACTACAGACCAGCCCCCCTGTGTAGAGTCTAAAGTGAGTTTTGATTTGTCAAATGATACTGTTAGTTGGGAATAGAGCCAGTCTACCAAGCTGATGATAGCAGTGAGAATAGTAAGTCTACATGGTCTAAACCTTACCTCCCCATCATTTCCCAAGGAATCTTTCTGAAAAAATTTAGATCCGTAGGCAATTAACAAAACAGGTATCACAAAAGCAGGGGGCTATAGTCATAAGTGTGAGAAACAGATGCTTAACTGCATTCTTTCTTTAAACAATATCAAACAAGTTTCCCCAAAACAGGGTTCCTTGTGGTCCTTTTTTTCCCTGTCCTTATTGATGGTGACTTGCTCATATTAGATGCAATGTTCCCAGATATGCTTGACCACAGTCTTTTTCTGTTTTTTTTGAGGGGTGAGGTTCCATGGAGTTTAGTGATTTGTAAGTACTATAGTTTAGATCTTAGTGTCCCTGATTGCTAAAGGCTTGGTTCCAAGATAGGCACAATTAGAAGGTGGTCAAAAATTTTAAAATACTGCCTGATAGGATGTCTTTGAATCATTGGGCCATTCTCTAAAAGAGGATTATGGGGACCTAGCCCTTCCCTTTTATCTTTCAGTTCTTGACTGTACTGGTTACATTTATTGTTGCTGTGATCAAATACATGACAGACACGACTGAAGAGCTCATGGTTTCAGAGGGTTGACTCTATCATGTTAGCAAGGGCATGACAGAACAGAACAGTTCACATCATGGAGGGTCAGAAAATAGAGAGCAAGGATGTTGGTACTCCACTGGCTTCCACATGTCCCCCTTTTTTCTGTTTGAGCCCTAAGACTGGGACAGTACTGTACACCTTTAAGGTGGGTCTTCTTCTACCCTCAGTCAATCCTCTCAGGAAATGCTTTCCAAGATACACCTAGAGTAGTACCATACCAATCTCCTAACTGATTCTAAATCGAATCAATTTAACGATAAGCCATCACATTAGCCATTAGGTGAACAGTTTTACTCCACTATGTGCTCCCACTGCCTCAGCACAGACCCAGTGCTTCAGAGCCAATTGACCATAAACAAAAATCTCCAAAAAATAAGACAAAATATATCTTTCCTCTTTAGAAGTTGATTTTTTTCACGTATCTATTATAGTATTAGAAATCAGACTATCACAATACAGCACTCTCTGGACAAACTTGATCTACGTGGAGGCGGCCTGCAGTGCTATTTGTGGACTCATTGGTGGTGCGAGTACCCCTTTGAGCATAGTGCAATGAGGCTCTGAAGGCTGTGTCCACCACTCAGACATGAAGCAGCCTTATTGAATGAAGCAGTTAGTCAACAAGAGTTCTCAATTAGCAAGACAAAGGAAATATAGCCACTGCTGGTAAGACCAGAATCTCCTGGGCAGACAGGGCATTTACATTAGACAATTTTCTCCATCTTCACCCTCCCCAGTGGAGAAACACTGATTTGGGATCCCTCCCAGTTTTACTATTATTGAGCTAATAATGTCACATATGCATGCATTATTTGACCTAGCAATTATTAAAGATAGTTTTCTTTTTTTTTTAATTTTTATTAGCATTTTCCATGATTATAAAAAAAATCCCATATTAATTCCCTCCCGCCTCCCCCCAGCTTTCCCCTTTGAAATTCCATTCTCCATCATATTACCTCCCCATCACAAAGGATAGTTTTCTTACTGATAAACTTTTATTTTTGAAAAACATATAAACAATTATATATACACACACATATATATAGTGATATATAAACATCTATATAATGATGTTCTCTGATGCAGTGTTGGTAATAACAAGAAATCAAAAATGGCTACATACTTACCAAATGAATATGTATACCATTCAAAGGGACACCTCTAGATGTTTGATTAATTGAAACAAGCAATGCATGGGCACTATAGCATTGGCAACATTGGAGTAAAATTATATAATACTTGTTATATAGTGTTAGATATTGTACGTGCACATCAGACATGTTTGTACATAGAATAATCAACATGCATAACATCAGTTGTGCTTGATTGTCTTGGAAATAGGGTTGTCCGATTGTTTACTTCACACTGGGCCCTTTTGTACTGTTTGAATTTTATTTCATGTACACAGTAGCTGTTCCCTCTTACTTCTATATGTGTATGCTAATCTTCATATCAGATGGCAGAATTGGGCTGGGGAGATGGCTTAGTGACTAAGATGTTTGCTTGCCTAAGGACCTAGGTTCTACTCTCCAGATCCCACATTAGCCGGACACACAAAGGTGAGGCAAGTGCAAGGTTGGGCATGCCCACTAGGTGGTGCAAACATCTGGAGTTTGCTTATAGTGTCTGAGGCCCTGGTGCACCAACTTTCTTTTTCTCCCTTTGTCTCTTTCTTTAAAAAAAAAAGACAGACTCTCCCCTCCATTTACATCTGAGCTGGCCTAGTGACATGTATTTATGATGGAGTTCTTGTGGTAGGTACTAGTCTTTTGGAGGACTGGCAGTACTTCCTTACTGTTAGAGGCCAGCCTGCCACCATGTAAGAAGTCAAATTATCCTTCAAACACTATACCATGAAGAAGCCAAGCTGGCAACAAGGAAAGAGAATGAGAGGCTCTGCCTGCCCCAGATTTTCTAGAAAGTCATATTGAGACACCAGTGGATGAGTGAAGAAGCTATCTTATACATTAAGCCCCAGGAGATACCACATGGAGCAGAAGAATCACCCAGCTGAGCCTACTTAAGGTTGTAGAACTATGATGATGACAAGTTCTTGTCTTTTTTTAATCACTGAGTTTTGGGTTGGTTTTTTGTTTGTTTGTTTGTTTTTGATTTTTCAAGTTAGGGTCTCACTCTGGCCCAGGCTGACCTGGCATTCACTATGGAGTCTCAGGGTGGCCTCAAACTCATGGCGATCCTTATACCTCTGCCTCCCAAGTGCTGGGATTAAAGGCCTGTGCCACCATGCCTGGCTTTGGGGTTGTTTCTTAAGCAATAAAAGATTGTTAAAAAATGGTCTACTAAACCTAAAGTTTCAGGGCTGGGGATGTAGCTCCTGCCCAGCATGTACAAGGTCCTGGGTTCAAATCCTAACACTACAAAACTCACACACATATGCACCAACAATATGAATATGCAAATCAATATGCAAATCTATATGATTTAATATGAATTCAGGATTTGAAGTAATTTAATAGGTAGATAAAGGAAAGGAACAAGTGACTGAAGTAAGAATATAGCATCATCCAAGAATGAAAAGAGGGAATTCTGAGGTGTGGAATGAGGACAACTATGCCAACTTTGCAGGTTATCCAGGTCTGGCTTCAGTTGGCCATGGTCCCACACCTCTACCTCTCTCTGTGTCCCCCTGTCTCTCTCTCTATCTCTTGCTTTCTCTCTCTACACACACACACACACACACACACACACACACACACACCCCAGTTAATTATTCTTGTAATGGGGCGGGATGAAGAGGCAACGTAAAACAGGTGAATTGTGTTATAAGTCTGTGAATTAAGTGTGTGCTTCAAGTCACTCCTCTGGATGCCCTTTGGTAACTGATATTACAATATAAAAAGAAACAAAATAACCTAAATAGCATAACTGCAATATTTCAAAAGGAGAAACTATCTTGATTTTGATTAAAATGATGAATTCTACAATACTACAAAGTGCTGAAAATTTTACTTTCAAGTATAATCTATTTTACAAAGCTATGAATGGGTACCTAACAAGTTAAATGAGGTAAGTTAATGAAAGAATGAACATTCACAAGAAGCCTACATTATATAATCATGTATCATAAAATAGAAAGTTTTCTAACATGTTCAATGGGATGACCCAGAAATTAAAGTTTTAGTTTAAAACAGCATCTAATTCCAGACAGTGGTTTTGTACATAGTATGCATTCAACAGATGTTATGACAGTCAGTAAGGTCCATTTACAATGGGCCTTTAATGTGCTAAATTCTATACACAATCTCCATTGAGTTCTAGGGGATTTTGCACTTCACTCAGAAGCATATCCCAAGGCAACTGAGAGTGGGGAATAGCCTTACTCATGTGTTTATTTTTTTAAGCAACTCTCTAAAAACATCTAGTGTAACTATTGTAGGAATAAGCAACTTGCTGAATAATGCAGTTAAAAACAGCTAATTAAAAATTTTATTTAAGCTGGTGTGGTGGCACACGCCTTTGATCCCAGCACTCAGGAGGCAGAGGTAGGAGGATCGCAATGAGTTCAAGGCCACCTCGACACTCCATAGTGAATTCCAAGTCAGCCTGGGCTAGAGTGAGACCCTACAATGAAAAACCAAAACATATATATATATATATATATATTCAAGAAATTACAATTAAAGTATGAAAAGGTAAGCTGAGAAGGACTAATCTAGAAAAGATGAACAATCAGAAGGATGGATTATTTTCCAGACCTTGAAGTGTTGGTGGAAAGGTGTGTATAATGACAGAGACATGATGAATATGCCAAAACATAGAAGCTGGACAAAGAGAAAGACCACTGCTTGTTCAATTTTTCTAGAACTTGCTTTAACACCTTGCTCAAGCTTATGAGTCCAGCACTGAGCAGCAAATTAGAACTCTGGGTAGAAGGACATTGTCACTCTCAGCTATAATATTAATTGGAATCTATCCAAACATTACTTCAAGATCTGCTTCCTTAGATTTTTTTTTTCCATTCAGTGGGGACTCAAGTGAATTTCTAAGACCATAACATATCTTAGTATCAAGATCAATACTGAATTAGCAGACGTGGCTAAGGATGACTAGGGGGAAATAATTAACAAAATTAAGGAGGATTTGCACCACTGGGAACCATAAAATAAATTTTATGGGTCCATGTAAATGTAATAAAATCTCTGTCTGTGCCACAATTTCATTTCACATCAAAAAGGTCCCTCCAGATAAGCTGCAAGATTATTTTACTAGAATTGAATGTGTTTCTGCCTCTCTATAAGTGAGAAAAAGCTCACTCTGCTCAGAAAGTTGTTTCACACATAAAAGGGGAATACACCTTATCTGATCTTAAGCATTGTCCAATGGAAGATATTCAAAGTAGGCAAACTGATTACCTTTAATTAATAATAGCATGTTACAATTAGCAGAGGAGGGCATAATAAATCCAAAGGGTGCTTCCAAGTATAGCACACATATTTTAAAAATAAAAAATCAATTATTAATAATTGTGGTATATGAAGAGGGCGTCTTGTCTACAGCACATTTTTTTTGAGGTGTGGGATCTTGATATATAGTTTAGATTGGCCTTAAACTTGGAATACTTCTGCCTAGTTTCCTGAGTGTTGAGATTACATGTGTGTGCCACTATTCTGGGCTAATATTCTAGCCTAATTAATTAATGCTAGTATTTGAATCCAGGACCCATGCATGCTAGGCTACATTCTAACTCCAGATATCTTTTATTTATTTATTACGTTTTTATTTATTTATTTATTTATTTGTGAAATAAAAGCGGAGAGTGAGAATGAATGGGTAGACTAGAACCTCTTGCCACTGCAAACAAACTAAAGATATATGTACCACTTTGTGCATCTGGCTTCACATGGGTACTGGGGTAATCAAATGCAATTTCAACTGGTTTTGTAAGCAAGCACGTTTAACTGCTGAGCCATCTCTCCAGGCCCTTGTTTTGCTGCTGCTGCTACTGTTTTCCATGTAGGGTCTCACTCTGTAGTCCCAGGCTTGCCTCCAACTCACAGCAATCTTCCTACTTCTGCCTCCTGAGTGCTGAGATTAAAGGTGTGCTCCACCATACCCAGCTCAACTCCAGATATTCTTAAAATTACTGCAATATATATATATATATATATATATATATATATATATATATATATATATTTGTGTGTGTGTATGTTTACATGTGTGAGTGTGGATGCACGTGTGCCACAGTGTACATATGGAGAGATCAGAGGAACATTACGTGCTGGTCCTCACCTTCCACACTGTTGGAAGCAGCAGTGCCCTTGTTATTGCTTACTATGTTCATGAGACTATCTAGTCCATGAGCTTCTGTACTCCACTTCCCTTCTTGGCATGGGTGTGCTGTGGTTACAGTTTTTTGTGAGTCCTGGGGATCTAAATTTTCATGGCAAATACTTTATCTACTTAGTTATCTCCCTACCCCTGCCATATTTTTACTAGGCTTATTGAAATATAATTTACATACTCTACAATTTACCCATTTAAAGCAATTCAATTCTTTTAGTATATTCAGGGTAAGATAAGGATCATTACAATAAACTTAAGAACATTGTTATTACCCTAAAAATAAACCCTATTCACATTATCAGTCAGCTTTCAAACCTCCTCTCATTCTGCCTCAATACTTCCAACCCCAGGCACTCACCAAGACATCTGTTTTTAGATTTGTCAATTCTGGGTGTTTCGTGTAAATGGAATCATATAATATGTGGCCTTGTGTGAGTAGTTTCTTCTCCCTGACCAAGGTTTAAGTTTCACCCATGGAATACCATAGTCATTGCTCCACTCTTTTTCAGTTGTCAAAGAATATTCTGAGAGAGTATTATTGTATTAGTTACTTTTCTTTTTGCTGTGACCAAATATCTGACAAAACGTAGCTTAAGGGAAGAAAGGATTATTTTGGCTGACAATTCCCAAACAGCTGATCATGGCAGCAGTTACAAAAGGCAGTTGGCCACATTGCATACATGGTCAGAAAGCACAGTGAGTGAACAGGAAGTGGGACCAGGCTATGAAACCTCAAGGCTCCCCACCCAGTGACTCACTTCCTTCAGCAATGCCTCTCTTCCTAAACGTTCCACAATCTTCTTTTTTCAAAGAACATTTCTTTTTATTTATTTGAGAGAAAAAGAGAAGAATGGGTGCACCAGGCATCCAGCAATTGCAAATGAGCTCCAGATGCATGCACCACCTTGTACATCTGGCTTACTTGGGTCCTTGGGAATCGAACTTGGGTCCTTTGGGTTTGCAGGCAAATACCTTAATGCCATCTCTCCAGCCCTCAATCATCATCTTCTTCTCTTCCTCCTTCTCCTCCTTCTTCCTCTTCCTTTTCTTCTTCTTTTTTATTTTTTTATTTTTTTGAGGCAGGGTCTCACTCTAGTGCAGGCTGACCTGGAATTCACTATGCAGTCTCAGGGTGGCCTTAAACTCACGGTGACCCTCCTACCTCTGCTTCCCAAGTGCTGGGATAAAAGGTGTTTGCCACCATGCCTGACTCTGGCTCTTTTTTTTTTTTTTTTTTTTGAGGTAGGGTCTCACTCTAGTCCAGGCTGACCTGGAACTCACTATGTAGTCTCAGGGTGGCCTTGAACTTATGGTGATCCACCTACTTCTACCTCCCAAGTGCTGGGATTAAAGGCATGTGCCACCACTCCTGTCTTTTATGATGATGATGATGATGATGATGAGAGAATAAGGGAACATACCAGGCCCTCTAGCCACTGCAAACAAACTTCAGATGTGCCACTTTGTACATCTGGCTTTACATGGGTACTGGAGAAACCAAGGGAAATCAAATCTAGGTCCTTAGGCTTTGCAGGCAGCCTCCTTAACAGCTAAGCCATCTCTTCAGCCCTCCACGGGCTTTTTCTTTTTTTTTTAAATGTATTTATTTACTTGAGAGAGAAAGAGGGGGGGAGGGAGAGAGATTGGGCATGCCAGGGCCTTCAGTCACTGAAAATGCCACCTTGTGCATCTGGCTTACATGGGACCTGGGGAATTGAATCTGGGCCTTAACCACTAATCCATCTCTCCAGCCCCTCTACAAGTTTCCTAAACATCTCCAGCAGCTAGTTCAAACACTATGGGGGACATTTCACAGTCAAACCACAATTACATTTTATTATATGCATTCATTTATGGACAATTGTGCTTTTTCTTTAG
Organism: Jaculus jaculus; assembly: GCF_020740685.1. Lineage (NCBI taxonomy): Eukaryota > Metazoa > Chordata > Mammalia > Rodentia > Dipodidae > Jaculus > Jaculus jaculus. The sequence continues at coordinate 84,429,555 of NC_059115.1, forward strand.
ATATATAATAATGATGCAATGAAAATTTATAATCAAGTTTTCATGTGACATAAATTTTATTTCCCTTTGCTATATTCCTAGCAATTTCATTTTCTAGGTCATAGCACATCTTTATGTTTAGCATTTTGTGTTCCTGCCAATGTGAAAGAACAGACTCCTATACATTCCTATGCTATTTAACATTTGTATTTACATTAGTGATGAGTGGTACACCTTCTTTGCAGCCTTACTAACATTTTTTGTTATCCATCTTTCTGACATCCCCGTTCTAGAAGGTATGAAGTGATTTATCATTGTGGCCTTTTTTGTTCATTTTTGAGACATGAAATCATGTATTCCGGCTAGTGTCAACTTGCTTGTTAGCTAAGGATGATGTTGAACTTATGATCCCCCTGCCTCTAGTTCCTAAGTGATGAGATCATAGGTGTATATCACCATGCCCAGTTGATGTGATGCTGGTGATCAAATCAAGGCTTTGTGCATGTCGGGCAAGCACACTCTGCAACCTTGTATTTTTTGGCATTCCCCTCATGATGCTCAGCATCTTCTTGTGTGCTTATTGATCATTTGTATATGGAGACACTTTAAGTCATATACTCTGAGTCAGATCTTCTGCCCATTTAAATTAATCTTTTTATTATTGAGTTGCAGGAGTTCTTTTGTGCATTCCAGATACACATCCCTGTACTCAGATGTATGATTTACAAATACTGCCTCTTTGTGGATTTTTCTTTTCCCAGTGGTGTTTTTCAAGCATCAAAATTTTTAATTTTGATGAAATCCATTTACCAAGTTTTTGCTTGTGTCAGTTGTGTATTTGATGTTTTAGTCAAGCAGGTTTCATGTCATCCTAGATTGCAAAGATTTACTTCTAGTTTTGCTTCAGAGAATTTTATTGTTTTGTCTCTTACTTTTGGGGCTGTTGATTATTTCTCAGTTATTTTTTATGTGTGGTAGAAAGAGCTCAACTTTGTTCTTTTTTCTTTATTTTTTAACATATATATTTATTGACAACTTCCATACTTACAGACAAGAAACCATGATATTTCCCTCCCCTCTCCCACTTTTCCCTTCATAACTCTGTTCTCCATCATATCCCCTCCCTCTCTCCATTAGCCTCTCTTAATTTGATGTCATCATCTTTTTCTCCTATTATGAGGCACTGCGAGGTCACGGATATCAAGGCCAATTTCTGTCCTGACAGTTGCATGTAAGGAGTGGTACCCTTTGGCTCTTACATTATTTTGGCCACCTCTTCCACAATGGACCCTGAGCCTTGGAGAGTGTGAGATGTTTCAGTGCTGGCCACTCTTCCATCCCTTCTTCTCAGCATTCTGTTGCCTTTTGGATCATCCCAGTGGTCATCGCCATCTGAAAAGAGAAGCTTCTCTAATCAGAAGTGAGATTAGCATTAATATATGAATATGAACATTAAGTATAGTGCTGTCAGGGCAATTTGGTGAGAATAACATATGTATTTATCCAGACAAGAGCAGGCTTTATACCCCTAAGGCTTACGACCTCCCCTGCCACAGGCTTTCAGTCCAATTAGAGAGCAGTTTGTTTTCCCCAGACCAGAAATTCCACTATTGCACTTGTTCAGTCATTTGGCCTGTTTGTGCCCAAACTTGGGACTTCCAGTGTCCACTGTTTTCACCACTGATGACTTCTATCTCCCATAGGGTTGCATAAAGCACAGCTTTATCCAGATTTCAGTTGGCTGGTCTATAGGGAGAAGGTTTTCAGCTCAGCACCAGCTTGATTTCTCAGTGACTTTGCTGCTCAGGCATGTGAAGTCTTCAGTAATAGGGTCTTACCATCTGTTTCTCAAGGGAAACCAAGGGCCTTGGCAATAGCCTGTAATGTTCTGGAGGCAACAGTGACCTCCCTGGCCAACCACTCACTGGCAGGTATCCTATCCCTGGCACTGAAAATTTTCTAGCAATAAGCTATGGCTTCTGGATGTCCCATTATTAAAAAAAAAAAAAAGTTTTCATATGTCTTATTTAGAATATCTTGAATTTTGATTGACCCTCCCCTCACCCTTCATTATTTATATGTGCATGTATTATAGCTAAATTTTAAGCAATGTTTAATACTATTTTTCCTATGTTCTGAGAAATGCAATGCCTAAACACAAAGAGAAAAAAAGATCTTTGTTTTCTCCTGTCACTCTTTGGTCTTGGATCCAACCCATTATTAGCTTGAGAAAGTAAATATTGTCCTAAACAATGGCCAAATGTCTTAGCTAAAAACAGCCAACAGTTATTCAGAGTGATGAAGATTATTATATCATACCCCAAAAATGAATCTAGAAAGAGAATAATTATTTTTCTCCTATGGAATGCACAATGATTAGTAAAGTTGATAATTCTAAAATCAAACAGACACAATTTGAAAAAAAGTTTTTCTATACTGCTCTCAATAACTCAGATTAGCACAATGATTTATGGAAAGCAACTTGGTCATAATTAGAAAAAGTTTCTAAAATCTTCATCCCCTCTGATCCAATCATTCTTCTAACATTCTTTAAAGATAGTTTGTTCATATGGATATATCTACAAAGATATCTATCCCAATATTTAAAGAATTGCATTTTTCTTTGTTTCTGAACTTTTTAAAATTCACATAAAACTTTGAACATGTAGTACCAATATATGTATTCATCTGTTCATTCAATGTATTCAATCTATTCATTCACAAATTATATATCCTAAGGTAATGTGTATCTTATAAAGCACAGGTATAATCAAATAAAAGATAAATATGAAACAAATGATAAATTCCAATAAATCTCAATTTTGTTAATAGTGCAGAAAATAATATTTTAGTGAGAACAATGTAATCAAATGTCAAATATAACAAAATAATTGTATTTTGCCTCAGTGTAGAAGTGTCTGCTCTGCCTTTCTTGCCCATCATATGTGTTTGAGTCAGTGGTCTTTAAGGTATAGTTATAGTTAACTATTTGTCTATTCTGAGAGGTTAGTTTATTAGAACTAAGAAATCTACTTATAGATACACTTAACACAAAAGTGCCTGTACACTTAAAACCATGTAATGAATTTGTTCTGTTTATGGCTTTTCTGGGACTCCTCTCCCATATTGCTTTTCTTGGCTAGCATTAGCTGAAATATAGTGGCAGCCACTATCTATCCAGATATTAAGTATAGAGATTTTCTAACGTTTCTCTCTGTACCCTAGTGGATATCTTAGATTTTCCTAGAGATAACATCTCATTGTGGAGAGAACCACCATAAAGCTAAAAGTTTTAGGACTTGGGTTCTGAAATCTAATAGTGTTTCATATCCTGACTGTCAAATTTAGTGAGTATTAGAATTTTCATCTGTAAAATGGAGGTAATAGTATTATGTCCTCTACAGAGTTGTGATGGGGACTAAAAAAGACAATGTGTACAGAGCATACAGAATATCTGGCACTTGGTTAATGAATTCAATCCATTTGTTTTGCTTTAACAAAACATCTGTCACTGGGAACACATAAAGAACATAAGGCTTATTTGGCTCATGGCTCTGGTGGCTGGAAGGCAGGGTGTCCAAACACCATGATGCAGGTGCTCCGGCATGGAACCTCTGCCTGAGCTACAACTGAGCAGAGGAGGAGGATGAGAAAAGCCCCATGCCTAAGAGGTTTGAGCACAGATAGCAAGGGGTATGTAAGGAAGAGAGAAAGTTGAAACAGCTGGAGTTGCTTTATGACACCCATTCTCTCAAGATTTTATCCAGTGTCACAAGACCAAATCTGCTCAGAGAAATAGCAATCCATTCTGCAGGCTGGAGCCCTCATGACCTATCACCCACTTTTTAAAGGTTTTCTTTCAACTTAAACATTGCTGCACTGGGACTAACCTTCCAACACATGAGTCTTTAAGAAACAAGCTACATCCAATTTTTCTGCATGGATTATTTGTTATTTTCATATTTGGAAAAGAAAATCAAATTTAGTCTTAAAAAATGTCACAATTAAATTCCTTTTAGGAAAGGTCTGTGATCTGTCTTATTCTCCATTTTTACCTGCCTAGCCCAGTGTCTGATATGCAATTGTAATTATAATATATTTGTTGAATGACTGAAGGCAACGATGGCTGAAGGCTAAAATGACAGAGCTACAGTAGTGGAGAGCTCATCTACTTTTTGTGTTGGAATGTATGCTGGACAGCATGATGACCCATATGGGTAAATGTACAAGATACATTAGTCATTCATCATGATGCTCAACCCCATTGCACAACCCAGGACATATTTAAAGAGTTTACCTTTGCCAGATACATTCCTGTGTCATTCTGTACTCCCAGAAACCTAGAGCAACTATCTAGTTGTTAATTCTGGGATCCCATGATCTGAAGGTGGCCTGAGGATTTTCTTCTGAATGTATCAAGGATATAAAACCTAATTGCTATTGTATTCTAAACTCCAAACAGAATCATAAATAAAATTAAATTCCTACCCAGGAAAGTAGCTATCTTCATTCTATATTTGCAAGTTAAATCCTAAAGCACATGCATAGTAAATTAAAGGACAAGGTAAAGGATATTCTGTTCCTACATGCAAAAGCATTTTGCACAGGAAAGTTCTGTCCTTTGGCCACAGCCCAACCCTAGCCAGACATCTTAGAAATCCATCATATTGATCAAAGGGAAATTCTCTGTGTGGTTCTTTGCACAAATAGCTCCAGGGCTAGAAAAATAGCTTGACCTGCATGTCCTGCTGCTGAGCTGCTCCGAGCTTCCTTCCCATCTGTGAAGGCCTGAATATTTCATCAAATAATGTTTTGTTTCAGAGTAAGCCTAGAATATTGTATTTTGAGCTATCACCATTTGTATTTTCCAGAATCTGAGGATGTAAGTCAGTCAATGGTAGTGGCATATCCTTATTTGAGGGACCCAGTATCATTTTAGCTGAATTAATAGCTGTGATTTTAATTTGAAAATCAAGACAATTTCATGCCATCTATTTTATATTAAGTATAATGGAGTTGAAAATAATTCCTTTAGGAATCATTGTAACCAGTAGTGACCCATCTACAGTGTCACATATGCAAGAAGTCAGGTTTCCTGTTAACTTGTCTTTAGACTCAATATTCAAAGGCTAGAGAGCAGCTGTTGAGGTACAAAACTCACCAAGACTTAAATACAATATAACCTAGCAGATACCCTCAGGTACAAGGAGGCTCCCACCATCTCTCGTCAACCTTTGGCAAGGATGTGGAGAAGCAGGAACACTCATCCACTGTTGGTGGGAATGTAGGATGGTGCAACCACTTTGGAAAGCAATATGGAGACTCCTGAAAAAGCTGACTATAGAGATACCAACAGACCCAGTTATTCCCTTACTGGGCATCTACCCTAAAACCTTCAAACCACAGGCCAGAGAGATTTGCTCAACCATATTTGTAGCAGCTCAATTCGTAATAGCTAAGTAATAGCTAAGAGCTGGAATCAACCCAGATGTCCATCACTAGAAGATTGGATAACTAAGATGTGGTATATCTACACAATGGAATTCTATACACAAATGGCACAAAGAAATTTGAGGAAAAATGATTGAACCTGGATCAGATCATTCTCAGTGAACTTACCCAATCACAGAAAAAAACTCGCCACATAGTATCACTCATCTACAGCACCTAACCTGAAACTACCCAAGATACTTTTCATACCCAGCAAGCATTTCATGGACTAGACACTAGGAGGGATGGGGAGGAAGAGGAGGGCATCAAAGGGATGGGAAACACTAATCTAGACCAAAATGGCAATGGTACCATAAAATTCTACTTCCTAAAAGGTAGACCAAATGGCTGAACCTTCACCAGGCCCTTACAGGAAACACCTGAACCAGAAGACACTGGAGAGGGTAGGATCAAGTCTAACCTAAATCCTCTACATCTTCCCTCCCTTCCTCTCCTTCCCCCCACCTCTCTCTCTCTCTCTCGCCTCTCTAACTCCTATATATTAGTTACCTTTTCCCCTCATTTTCTTAGGGGGCACTGACCTGTAACTCCCAGTACCAGCATGGGACTATCACCCACAATGAGCTTTTGATCAGAGAAACCTACAAGGTTTTCTAAAACAATGACAGATTTCTGTCAGAGTACTTGATGACCCACCAAAGGTTAGTGGTAAGACCCTATTGATAAAGACACCATATGCAGCTGACACGTAAAATGGAACGGCATGGCTGGAAGCCAGGAGAGAGTCAGTCCCCAGACAGTCAGCATGTCTAGTGCCAGGTGTACATGGGCAACTGGGGGAAACGACCAATCTGTCCAAGCAACTCATGGTCCAAACTACATAGCAGCAAATAACCTGTTGTGATGCCCACACAAGTGCAATAGTGGCACACAGCCATGGTGGGGAACCAACTGCTCTTGATTTGGCTACCTGATCCCCTCAGTGGTACAAGACATCTCATTTCCTTAGAAGTATGTGCTCAACCATATTTATTGCTCAATTTATAATAGCTGGGAAATGGAACCAGCCTTGATGTCCCTCAACTGATGAGTGGATAATGAAGATGTGGCACATTTATACAATGGAGTTCTACTCAGTGGTAAAGAAAAATGAAATTTGCAGAAAAATGGATGGATCTGGAAAGGATCATACTAAGTGAGGTAACTCAGGCCCAGAAAGCCAAGCACACATGTTCTCCCTCATATGTGGACCTTAGCTACAGATGATTGGGCTTCTGTGTGAGAAGGAAAATACTTAGTAGCAGAGGCCAGTAAGTTAAAAAGGAGATATAAAGGGAAGAGAAAGGAAGGGAGGAGGGTACTTAATAGGTTGGTATTGCATATATGTAAGTACAATGATTGAGATGGGGAGGTAATAGGATGAAGAATGGAATTTCAAAGGGGAAAGTGCCAGGGGGTGGGAGGTATTACCATGGAATATTTTTTCTAGTTATGGAAAATGTTAATAAAAATTGTGAAAATAAAAAAAAAAACACCAACAACAAAGCAACAGCACTGTATCTTCTTCATCAAGTTTAAGATTATGACCTTTGTAGTCCAATTTATCTCCGTCACTTTAGAAAATGAAAGCAGGACCAGGAATCAAACTTGGGTATTTAAAGCCATAAATTATGATCTTGTTTGTTCAGTGGAAGAACGAAGCTTGAAGGAAGAATCTAGCTCTAGCTTTGCTCTCGGTTAATAATGACCTTGAAAGTCAGGCATGGTAGCACATACCTGTGATCAATCCCAGAACTCCAGTGTGAAGGCAGAAGGATCAGGGGTTCAAGGCCATCCTTGGCTACATAGATTGTTCAAGGCCTGGGCTATATGAGAATCTGTCTAAAAAATAAATAATAAAAAATAGCTTTGGGTAAATCAGCTTTATATCTCTGTGACTCAGTTTCTTCCCTGTGATCCATTTCTTAATTTTTGTTTTTTGTTTTTTGAAGTAGGGTCTCACTCTGGTCCAGGCTGACCTGGAATTAACTCTGTCATCTCAGGGTGGCCTTGAACTCATGGCAACCCTCCTACCTCTGCCTCCCGAGTGCTGGGATTAAAGGCGTGCACCACCACGCCCGGCCATTTCTTCATTTTAAAATAGGGGCAAAGACACCTGCTTAACTCGAATTGTTTTGATAATTAGATGGAATTACATACGTGAAAATTCTCCTTAAACTTTAAAACAGCCATTTAAAATTATTTTTTATTAATTAATTTATTAGAGAGAGAGAATGGGCACAGCAAGGCCTCCAGCTACTGCAAACAAACTCCAGATACATGCACCACCTTGTGCATCTGGCTTATGTGGTTACTGGGGAATCAAACTTGAATCCTTAGGCTCCACAGGCAAGAACCTTAACAATTAACTATCTCTCCAGACCAAAAATTATTATAATTATAATTATAATTATAATTATTATTTTATTTTAGAGAGAGCAAGAGAGAGAGAAGGAATTGGTACACCAGGACCTGAGCCACTGCAATTGAACTCCAGATGCTTATGCCACCTAGTGGGCTTGTGTGACCTTGCATTGGCTTCACCTTTATGCATCTGGCTTATGTGGGGTCTGGAGAATAGAACATTGGTCATTAGGCTTCACAGGAAAGTACCTTAACTGCTAGGCCATCTTTCCAATTCCCCAAAATTATTTTTAACTAGCCATTTGGGGCCAGGGGAATGGCTCAGCAGATAGAGGCATCTCCTTGCAAAGCCTGGTGGTCCTTGTTTAATTCCCTAGTCACTCATGTAATCCTGGCACATAAAGTGGTAGTGCAAACATCTGGCATTCCATTTGTAGTGGCACAAGACCCCAGTACATGCATGTGTACACATGCATGCACGCACACACGTGCACACACACACAAATTAATAAAATATTTTAAGCTAATTGTCTAATTGACAATTAGTTTAAAAAACTAATTGAAAATGGTTTTAATATTACATAAAGTAAAAAAAAAAAAAACTAAAAGTATGCAAGAGAAAAGTAGGTGTCATTCCTACTGCTCCATTACATATTATAAGAATAAGGGGGACTGTATCTTGTTATTCAGTCTCTCAGGAGAAAAAAATGCACAAAATTTATTCCTAGGTATTGATCTGAGGTAAAAGCCTAAGAAAACTGTTGCGCTTTCCACAAGCATGCAAATGGCCCGGTCCTGGTAATGAGCTCTCTTGTCTGAGTCAAGCTAACTTGAGTTTTGGGGTCAGGAGACTGGGGCTTGAGCACAGCTCTACCTCTGTGTCCTCTGTAAGGCACTGCCTCCCTTGGCTTCAGTGTTCTTTCCAGAGAACTTAGGGAATTATAGCCACCCTGCTAACCTGCCTTATTCTTTTCTTATATTTTACTTATTTTTAGATGGGTATGTGTGTGTATGTATGTTCATATATGTTTGGCTGCATGTTGGTGCAGTGTGGGCATGCACATGTGTGACCATGCAATTGGAGGCCAGAGGTCAATATCAGGGGTCTTCCACCATCATTGTCCACCTTCTTCTATAGATGGGGTCACTCACTGAACCTAGAGCTTAACAATTAGGCTAGTCTAGCTAACCACTCATTGGGTTGTTCTAAGTTCCACCTGGTCTTGGATAAGCACTCCACAGTATGTGTAATAAATCACTCACATGAGGCCTGGAGGCAGTGCCTATTTTACTGGAAAAATTCACTTCCATTAGAGCTACTGAAGTGGGATTCACATATGCTCCTATCTTTCTGATGGCATGAATTATTGTCCATGGGAAGCCAATTAGCAGAAAGAGGAAAGATGCAGAGAAAGTTCACATGGATGACTAAGGAGTCTGGAAGAGAGCACCACAGGATAGCAAGTGTGGCAGGGTTGGGCCTGACACTTCCCATCTGAGCTTCTCCATGGGTGGCCCAGATGGAGGGAGGGTGAGATCCAGAATGTACTGGCTATTCTTGTTCCTGATGCAAAGGGAATTCCTCTGAGAGAAGCAAAGAGAAGGTGAGCAGTGGAGGTCTCGGGCAGAGAGTGAGGTTCACAGGAGTGAGCCAGCCACAAGGCATCAGGCCAAGCCTACACCTGCACCTATACAATGCGGGATCCCAGGAGGGCTTCTGCCTTGCTACTAACACTGCTTTGCTCCTGCACAGGAGAAGGCGAGATGGGGCGCTTGGTAAAGAACCTCTGAGTGGAGGCGAGAAACAAGGTCGGATTACATGTGGGCTACCAGCCCTTCTGGGAACACCTACAGACAGTGATAAGGACTGAAAGCACTTATTCTCAGCTAGTCAGGAAGCCCTAAAGCCCTCACAGGGAGACTTTGGATAACATCAGGGCTGGGCTGGTTTTACTCAGAACAATTCTGTTCTATGTATTCAATTAAACCCAGTGCCCATGCTCCATCTGTATACACAGTTACTTAACTAGCTTGCCTCTGGTTTCCTTGTGGATTAAGAATGTCATGAGGGCTGGAAAAATGGCTTAGTGGTTAAGCACTTGCCTGTGAAGCCTAAGAACTCTGGTTCGAGGCTCGATTCCCCAGGACCCATGTTAGCCAGGTGCACAAGAGGGTGCACGCATTGGAGTTTGTTTGCAGTGGCTGGAGGCCCTGATGCGCCCATTCTCTCTCTTTCCCTGTCTCTTTCTCTCTCTGTCTGTCGCTCTCAAATAAATTTTTAAAAAAATAATGTCATGAAAAACCAAGGTATATAAACATCATGTAGTAGTAGTTGGGCTTTGTCAGCTCAACTTATTGGGTTTCTCTTCCTGGCTTGACCTGCAGACATCCTCTAAGTCTCCTAGGAACTTATGTAATCCTGGATGTTCACAGTCCCTTTGTAGCCCATCTCAGCTTACTAAGATCTACAGGTAGGCACAGTGATTTGATGCCCACCACCTAATGCCCCTTCTATGGAGTGGCCCTTTGGGACTAACTAGCCCAAGGCTTAGCAGCCTGTGCCACAGTCTTACAAGGAGACTGGAGAAACTGCGAACCTTCTGCATGGGTGGCTTTTCCATCTCTCTGGGAGAAGTGTTCTCTCTCTCTCTCCCTCTCTTTCTCTGTGTGTGTGTATGGTCAGAAATGGTTTCTGAACAGTAGAAGTGCTGTCTGAGAACCCTGATAACCTCAGAGACAATATATTAGATCATGGAAGTTTTTAAAATAGGATAATGTAGCTCTTTGTCATATGAGATGATAGAACACTTTGTTCTCTGAGGAAGAAAAACACAGCAGCCAAAGTGTGGGTAAGGCACAGAACATCTCATATATGCCAAGGAGTCTTAGAATTCACCTAATATAACCCCCATATCAGGCAGAACCCTAATTTCTTTTAATCACAGGGTATCAACTCAGCAATGTTTCCCCCATTTGTTCTTAATTACAATTTTCTCTTTGTAGAAAAGCAATGTGTGTTTATTAATTAAGACTCAAAACAATCAAATAAGAGTAGTTTACTGGTAGAACATTTATCTGGAACATGTAAGGCTCTGGGTTCAATCTGCAGTGCCAAAGGAAAGAAAAGAAAATATCAACAAGTAGAGAGAAAAGAAAATGAGACATCTCACCTCTCCAAAGGGCCCTGACTCCCTGCTTCACATATTTCATATTACCCACAGTCATTTTCTGTTAGATTGTCTGTTTTCTTTATAGCATTTGTTATTATTCACCAAATTGAATACATTATTATTTAGCTTGTTATCCATCTTCTTCACAAAGGTGTACATCCTATGATAATAAAAACTTGAAGGCTAGAGAAATAGCTTAGCGGTTAAGGCTTGCCTGCAAAGCCTAATACCCCAAGTTCAATTCCCCAGTGACCATATTAACAGGCAGATGCACAAGGTGGAAGATGCATCTGGAGTGCATTTATAGTGGCTAGAGGCCCTGGTGTGCCCATTCTCTGTCTCCCCTCTTTTCTCCTCTCTTCTCCTCTCCCCTCCCCTCCTCTTCCCTTCCCCCCTCTCTCTCCTTACAAATAAAAAAAATAAATATTAAATGTTTTTAAAAATGTGATTTATTTACCAGATCTTATAACTGTGGCCTGCTATATAGTGGGAACTTCATAAGCACTTGCCAAGTGGGTGAATGAATAGTTCATGAAGGAGGGCTGGAGAGATGGCGTAGCGGTTAAGTGCTTGCCTGTGAAGCCTAAGGACCCCGGTTCGAGGCTCAATTCCCCAGGACCCACATTAGCCAGATGCACAAGGGGGCGCACGCGTCTGGAGTTCGTTTTCAGAGGCTGGAAGCCCTGGCGCGCCCATTCTCTCTCTCTCCCTCTATCTGTCTTTCTCTCTGTGTCTGTCGCTCTCAAATAAATAAATTAAAAAAAGTTAAAAAAAAAAAGAAGTCCTTGTTTACCTTGAGATTATGATGTTATTTATTTTCTTATTCCTTCTAAAACTTTTATAGTTTTAGTTTCTACATCTGGTTCTGTGTGTGTGTTCATGTGCTGTATGGGTGCACATGTGTGCATATGCACATAAATGTGGCAGCCAGAGGATAGCCTCAGGTATCATTACTCAGATACTGTTTACCTTTTGTAACACTGTTCCTCGTTGGCCTAGAGCTCATCAAGCCAGTGAGCCTCAGGTATTCACCTGCCTCAGTGCTGGGATTACAAGTGAACACTACCACTTTTCTTACGTGAGTTCTAGGGATAGAACTCAGGTCATCATGCTTGCAAGGCTACTACTTTACTGATTGAGCATGAACCCCCACAATTTTTTTATTTAAAGGGTTTATTATGCTATATGGTAGGAATATATTCTATTTTTTCCATTAAGTATGACTATTTTAAGTTTTAAAAATAGACACTATCATTTGTTTGTTTGTTTTGCTAAGGATTGAAACTAGGGCCTCACACATGAAAGACAAATGCTCTACCACTGAACTTCATCCCCAGCCCTTTCTTCACTCTTTTGAGATAAGATTTCACCATTACACAGTCTGGTCTTGAACTTACTCTGTAGTGTAGGCAGGCCTTGATCATCCTGCCTTAGCTTCCTGAGTAGCTGTGGTTACCACCTGTATCACCATGTCTAGATTGCTGAATATTTTTATGATTTAAATGCATGTTATTTTTTTATTGACAACTTCCATGATTGTAAACAGTATCCCATGGTAATTCCTTCCCTCCCCTCACCTTCCCCTTTGAAAGTCCACTCACCATCATATACCCTCCCCCTCTCAAATCAGTCTGTCTTTTATTTTGATGTCATAAATTTTTCTTTCTATTATGTTGGTCTTGTGTAGGGACTGTCAGGCACTGTGAGGTCATGGATATCCAAGCCATTTTGTGTCTGGAGGAGCATAAGGAGTCCTACCCTTCTTTTGGCTCCTACATTCTTTCTGCAACCTCTTCTGCAATAGACCCTGAACCATGGAAGGTGTGATTGAGATATTTCAGTGCTGAGCACTCCTCTGTCACTTCTTCTCAGCACCATCAAATGCTTTCCTTCATATGTAAGAGGGCCATATAATTTGTCTTCTTTCATTGGTTATTTTAGTAAACTTGACTAGCTTTCTAATAATAAGACACTTATACATTCCTGGGATAAATCAAAACAGTTGTATTGCATTCATCTTTGAGATATTAATAGCTTTAACTTCCTAATCTTTTGTTTAGAATTTTAAACTCATGCTTATGATTGAGATTTTCCTTTCTCTATACTGTCCTTAATAATTTCAGTACCTGTGTTGTGTTAATCTTGTAAAGTGAGTCCAAAGTTGTTCCCTCTTTTTATTTCTATAGTCTAAAATATTGTTTCCTCAAATTTTGTGTTTTATTTTTTTAATTTGCAAGCAGAAGGAGAGAGAAGAGAGACAGAAAGAGAGAGAATGGGCATGCCAAGGCATCTAGCTACTGCAAAAAAAACCTCCAGACACACGCACCACCTAGTGCATTTGGCTTACATGAGTCCTGGGGAATTGAACCTGGATCCTTTGGCTTGTAAGCAAGTGCCTTAACTGCTTAACCATTTCTCCAGCCCATATTTCTTAAAATTGTTTAAACTATTTTTTTATTGATTTATTTGAGAGCAACAGACAGAGAGAGAAAGAGGCAGAGAGAGAGAGAGAGAGAGAGAGAGAGAGAGAGAGAGAGAGAGAGAGAATGAGTGCACCAGGGCCTCCAGCCACTGCAAACAAATTTCAGATGCATGCACCACCTTGTGCATCTGGTGATGTGGGTCCTGGGGAATTGAGCCTTGAACCAGGGTCCTTAGGATTCACAGAGCAAGCACTTAACCACTAAGCCATCTCTCCAGCCCTTAAAAAATATTTTATTTGTTTATTTATTTTAGAAGAGAGAGTGAGAGAATGGGCACATGAGGGCCTTTAGCCACTGCAAACTCAGATGCATGTGCCACCTTGTGCATCTTTCTGGCTTACATGGGTTGTGGGTAATAGAACCTGGGTCCTTTGGCTTCATAGGCAAACACTTTAACACCTAAGCCATCTCTCCAGGCCTCTTTTTAAATTTTTATTTATTTATTTTATTTTTGGGGTTTTTTTGAGGTAGGGTTTCACTTTAGCTTGGGCTGACATGGAATTCAGTATGTAGTCTCAGGGTGGCCTCAAACTCAAGGTGATCCTTCTACCTCTGCCTCTGGAGTTCTGGGATTAAAGGCATGTGCCACCACACCTGGCTATTTTTTTTTTTTTTATTCCTTAGTACTAGCTTGAAAGGTCTGTTAATTTCAATAGTCTAATCAGAATCAGTTGTAGTTATTGTAGGTCTTCTTTATTGTACACATGACTTCTCGTTCATTAACTTTTCCTTGTACGTACTAGTTCCTTATGGCCTTATTGTGACTTCTTGAAATGGGTGTTTCATCTATTGTTTTTTAGAATTTTCCCATTTGAACAGTAATATAAGAATTTATGATCTTAATATTTTAAATAATTTCTTTAGCTCCCTCCTCTAAGTTTTTTCACTAGCAGGTTTCCTGAGCTATAATTTACATACCATGTAACTTTCCCTGTTAAAATATGTCACTTAATTGTTTGGGGATATTGTATTAACTTGATAAAAGTTATGGTCAAATGTGTATAACACTAAATTAATTATTTAAAACTTTTTAATGCCAGGATTAGTGGTGCAGGTCTGTAACTTAATCCTAGCAATTTGGGAAGTTAAGACAGAAGAATTACAATTGAAGGCTAGCTTGGCCACAAAGTGAGTTCAAGGCCAGCTTGGGCAAGTTAGTGAGATCTTGTCTCAAAGCAAGAGGGAGACAGCCCTAGAGGTATAGTTCAGAGGTGGACCACTTGCCTGGCATTACCAAGTCCCTAGGTTTGATCCCTAGGGCCACAAGAAAGGAAGAAAGAAAGAAAGAAAGAAAGAAAGAAAGAAAGAAAGAAAGAAAGAAAGAAAGAAAGAAAGAAAGAGAGAGAGAGAGAGAGAGAGAGAGAGAAAGAAGGCAGGCAGGCAGGCAGGCAGGCAGGCAGGCATGCATGCATGCAGGCAAGCAGGGAGGGAGGGAGGAAGAAAGGAAGGGAGAGAGAGAGAGAAAGGAAGGAAGAAAGAGTTATTCTTGCAATTCAGTGGCATTAGTTTATATTCACACTGTCTCACAATCATTACCTCTATATTTTCCCAAAATTTTTCATCTCCCCAAATAGAAATTCTATCCTCATTGAGTAATAACTCTCATTCACCCTCCACTCAGCTCCTGGTAGCCTTTCATCAGCTTTCTGCCTCTGTGAATTGAGCTATTCTAGATATAATGTTTTCAAGGTCTTTCCCCTATTGCAGCATGCATCAGAACTTAACTCCTTTATATGTCTAAAAATATTACATTCTATTGATATAGCACATTCTATTGATGTTGTTTCAGTATTCTATTGATATATTGTGTTTTTGTTCATTTATCTTTTTATTGAGATTTGGATTGTCTCCACCTTTTGGCTATTGTGAACAATGCTGTTATAAATATTGCTGTACAAGTATTTAATTTTCTGTCGTTCACCAGGAAGCATGATGTTAGCTGTATCATTATCTTTATGTTTTAAATGTATCTTTTGTATGTAATGTGGAGCTGGATATTTGGCTATTCTTTCTAATACTCTTTTACTTCATCTGGAACATTTTATGTAGTATTACTTATTATAATTGTGGACTTCTTTCTTTTCACCTATTTCCTTTTTGCCTCCTTTTCTATTTTACTATTTGAGTATTGTTTCTCATCCTTTTATTTTCTCAAGTAGTTTTATAGCTATGCACCCTATTCTTGATGATTATGTCTAAACTATAGCAAATATATTCAACTTATAACAGTCTAAGTTAACACTTAATACTATTTTTATGATAGACAAAATAAAGATTTGGCACATATGTATATATATATCAGGTACATATGTGCCAAATCTTCATTGTTAACATATTTTTCTTATTAAAAACTCAAGTTTTGAGATAGAGAAATGACTTAGCAGTTAAGGTATTTGCTTGCAAAGACTAAGGACTCATATTTGACTCTTCAAATCCCATGCACAAGGTGGCACAAGTGTGAAAGGTCACACATGGGCATAAGATGTCACACATATCTGGAGCTCAATTGCAGTGGAGGCCCTGGCACCAATTTTCTCTATGTATCTCTTCATCTCTCACTTTCTTTCTCATAAAAAATATAAAAAATTTCAAGTTATTAAAATATATTAATTCTACTTATTACCTTATCATTTCTATGTAATTGTTATCACATATTTTAATTTATTTTTTAATAAATTTTATTTTTATTTATTTGACAGACAGAGGAAGAGAGAGAGAGAGAGAGAGAGGATGGGCACTCCAGGGCCTCTAGACACTGCAAACGAATTCCAGACATATGTGCCACCTTGTGCATCTGGCTTACATGGGTCCTGGGGAATTGAACCTAGGTCCTTTGGCTTTACAAGCAAGCACCTTAACAGCCAAGCCATCCTTCCAGCCCTTACTTTAAAACTATTGTTATGGGGGCTGGAGAGATGGCTTAGCGGTTAAGCACTTGCCTGTGAAGCCTAAGGACCCAGTTTGAGGCTCGATTCCCTAGGACCCATGTTAGCCAGATGCACAAGGGGGCACATGCGTCTGGAGTTCATTTGCAGTGGCTGGAGGCCCTGGCGTGCCCATTTTCTCTCTCTCTCTCTTTCTCTGTCTGTCACTTTCAAATATATAAATAAACATAAAACAACAACAAAAAAAACTATTGTTATAGGCTGGAGAGATTGCTTAGTTGTTAAGCTTGCCTGCAAAGCCAAAGGATCTAGGTTCAGTTCCCCAGGATCCATATAAACCAAATGCACAAAGTGGTGCATGCATCTGCAGTTTGTTTGTAATGGACAGAGGCCCTGGCACACCCATTCTCTATCTGCTGTCCCTCTCAAATAAATAAAAATAAAGTAAACCATTATTATGTAATAGCTTTAAATATTTTTATTTCAGTTTTTTGAGAGAGGGTCTCACTTGAGGCCAGGCTGACTTGGAATTCACTATGTAGTCTCAGGGTGGCCTCAAAGTCACAGAAATCCTTCTGCCTCTGACTCCTGAGTGCTGGGATTAAAGGTGTGCATCACCATGCCCAGCTTATATTTAAAATTTTAAAAACAATTATATATAGTTTCATTTATTTTTCAGTATGAAAGTGAACATATTATTTGCAATCATTGGTAAATGTGTTGCTTTATGTCAGTTGTCTTGATTTATCCATGTAATTGACATTTTAAAATTCATTTCTTTTCATCTCATACCCTATACCTGACTTTATGTTCTTTCTGACATGAATATACAAATGTTGGTGCATGGATACTTGTGTGTTAAAATCTCAATATACCAAGAAAGTAATCATTATTTGTTTAGAATACTATATCCAACGAAAGTAAATTTCAAAAATAAAAGCAAGCCAGTCCTGGTGGTACAAGCCTGTAATCCTAGTTAATCCCAGTGGATGAAGCAGAGGATTGCAAATTTAAGACTTGCCTAAATTTCTGCGTTCAAGTCTAGTTGTCTCAAAATTTTAAAAGTTAAAAAGAGGAGGCAGGTGATATAGCTCAGGGGTAGAGTACTTCTCTAGAATCTCTAGTACCTAATAGAAAAAAAAAAGAAATAATAAAGGCAAAACAGGGGTAGTTTTTAGAGTAAAACTGAATTTGCAAGCAGCAGACCCTTACAAAAGCAAATCTTAAGGAAATGGGTTAGTATACTGAGGAACCCTTCCATGAGTCCTTGCTTCCACTGTGCCTTAGTGAATGTAACATATAGTGAATGTAACATTAAACCATCTTTTGATGCTTTCAAAGCTAACTACTGTTTATCTCTGACTGCTTTTAACCTCTCTCTCTCCCTTTGCCTTTTTTTTTTTAAATTTTTTATTTATTTATTTGAGAGCGACAGACATAGAGAGAAAGACAGATAGAGGGAGAGAGAGAATGGGCACGCCAGGGCTTCCAGCCTCTGCAAACGAACTCCAGACGCGTGCGCCCCCTTGTGCATCTGGCTAACGTGGGACCTGGAGAACCGAGCCTCGAACCGGGGTCCTTAGGCTTCACAGGCAAGCACTTAACCGCTAAGCCATCTCTCCAGCCTTTTAAGCCATCTCTCCTTTGCCTTTTAAGATGGGTCTCACTGTGTCTCACAGGCTAGTGGTCAACTCCTGGGCTCAAGGACTCCTCTTGCCTCAGCCTCCTGGTTGTTGGAACTTACAAAAACATGCCACCAGGCCAGGATAAGACTTTTGTTTGGATGTCTGTATTGGATGATCTGAGTTTCTGTCTTTGCTTATTCTTTGTCCCAGATACTGTGTATTTCCTTACCAGCTCTTTAATGCTTTTAAATGCTATCAATGTGCTGCTTTGTTTTCAGAATTCTTCTACTGCCACATACCAGAAACAAAATACGATAAGAAGCACTGTTTCTGCCCAACACAAGTTCATAGTTAAATAAAGTGTTCATGGTTAAATAAAATGATGTGTCCTTTCAATGGAATGAGGTACAGAGTCATTTAACTCATTTTTTTAAAAAAGAATTTTATATTTTAAAAGCAGTTTTAGGCTCATAACCACATTAAGAATAAGGTACAGAGATTTCCCATATGCCCTCTGCCTTCATATATGCATAGCCTCCATCAGAGTGGTACATTTGTTACAGCTGCCATCCATCCATGTTGACGCATCATAATCATACAAGTCCATAGTTTACATCAGGGTTCCTCTTGGTGTTGTATATTCTGTGGGCCTAGATGAATGTACAGGCATGTTTCCATCACTAACGTGTCATATTAAGTACTTTCAGTTCCCTAAAGATCCTACGGGCTCCACCTATTTGTTCTTCCAAGGATTCAATACCTGACAACCTCTGGTTTTTCTCATTATCTCCATAATTTTACCTTTTCCAGGGTGTCATATATCCCTAGTCACTAAGTAGCCTTTTCAGATTGGCCTTTTTTACTTTGTAATATGCATTTAAGTTTCATCAATGTCTTTACATGGCTTGATGGCTCATTTCTTTTTACAGATGAATAATATTTCATTGTCTGTACAATGTACCAGTTTATCTATTCACCTACTGAAGGACATCTTGGTCCTTCCATCCAAGTTTTGGCAATTACAAATAAAAACGATATAAATTCATGCACAGGGTATTTTTTTGTTCTGTTATTCATAGTAAGAATTGAATCCTGAGATACACATGAGCTAAGCACTGAGCTATACCTCTAGCCCTGTGTTTAGGCTTTTGTGTGGATGTGTATTTTCATCTCCTTTGAGTAAACATCAAAGAATGTGATTGCTGAATCAAAGGGTAAAAGTATGCTTAGTTTTGCAAGCAACTGACAAATTCTTTCTAGGAAAGTCTGAATTAATCCCCCTTTGCCTCTGGTGTTGGGAATGTTGGTTCTGAACTGACCCAGTTTCCTGCTTGGAAACTAGTATGTCACATGAAATTGGGGGAACGTCTTAGAGCAACTGATGGTTCCTAGCCAAGGCTACTATCTTGTGAAATCTGAAAGCTTTTTGGCTAGATTCCATTTCCAATTGACTTACTAGTGTGTCAGATGAAGAATCTCACTGTATAATCACTGATCTTTCCAAGGTGTTGTTTGTGACATGAGTTCAAATAAAAGTCTCAGAGCATTTGACAGTTTTTAGCTAGATACCTTTTTAAAAGCAAAAAAAAAAAAAAAAAAAAATCCTTGGTATCTCAGCTCCCTGAAAGCTCTCTGGCAATATTCTACCTCCCACAGGCTGAACAAATCACAGAAATCCCACTGTCTCTTATCCCTATGCCTCGGCAGCCAAAACCCCTTCCCCAGCAGCAAACAAAGGACAGTAGCACTTCTTTAGAGCTCAGCTGCCCTCACACTGGAAGCCAAACTGGCCCTTTCTTATCTTCAAGACCTAGCCCAATCCTAGCTTGGGACTCTAGCCTGCAGGTTCCTTCCTTTGATTTGCCTTCTGTTGCCCTCTTCATTCCAACTTTCTGCCAATGCATTCTGTCTCCAAGTCATCTTAGTTCATTGATTAGGTAAGTTTCTACTTTCTAAGAGAGCAAGATTATTTGTGAGGCTGTGACCTCCAACTTAATGGGGAGGAAAGGGAACAGACTCCCAGAAACTATGTCACTAAAAGGCAAACGATGCAGGGCTCTCTGGTATGTGTGAGGCGATGTGAAAACAAGATAAGAGCCACTGGAGCGCAGCAGACAGGCTATTGCAGTTGCTCACTCTTCAGACTTCTGCCTACCAGGCCACCTCCTCCACCAAGGCACTTTTAGATACCAGGGAACTGCCTTGCAATTGCTCTCCAGGCTGCAGACCAGAGCCATTTCTCAGGGACAGGTTTTCTCAGGTTTTGGGGTTCACAGCACACACCTGAGGCTAAGGAAAGAAAGAAAGGAGCATTAGTCTTCTTGCTTTCCTCTTTCAGCTTCATTGATAAGAGTTCTGAGTTTCCCTGTTATCTGTGTAAGAAATTGGTTTTAATTTGCACTGGTGACTTTTGGTGGTTTTCTTTCCCCCTTTAAACATATGCTTTAGATAAATGCTGTAGATTTCACAAGGAGGATATTATTTAGCAGCCAATAGGTGATAAGATCTATTATGTATGTGTTGGGTACACAGAGTTAAGTCTACCTGTCATTTTCTCAGACTACTATTAAAAATAGGTCAATAACTTTTAAAATACTTCTAACAGAAATTCTGCAGAAAAGTATCCTCTCCTGGGTAGGATTATGGGAAACATATTCCATCACGGAATATGTTGTCTTTTGTTACTTCTCCCAGAGATACGTATCTCTCACAACACTTATCTTTGAATTGAATGATGTGGGCACATCTTTAAAGGAGCCTAGTAGCATTAAATAATAGAAAGTGTTAAATGCTATATTTGCTGTAAAATTTATAGAAATTATTTGGATAGAATGAAAAAGAAATTTTAAAAAAGGAACCAAGAGTTGGAAAGATGGCCCAATAGTTAAAGCACTTGTTTGTAAAGCCTGTTAACTTGGATTCAATTCCTCAGCACCATGTCAAGTCAGACACAAAAAGTGGTAAATGCATCTGGCTTTCATTTTCAGTGGCAAGAGACTTTGGGCACACATTCCCATACATGCAAAGAACTATTTAAAAAATAAAAATTGAAAAAAGCATTAAAAAGGAACTAATAAGTAAGAGAAATGTTAAGAAGGTTATTAGCCTGAGGCTATATGTAAAGAAAGATTTTTAGGGCTGGAGAGATGGCTTAGCGGTTAAGCACTTGCTTGTGAAGCCTAAGGACCCTGGTTCAAGGCTCGATTCCCAAGGACCCACATTAGCCAGATGCACAAGGGGGAGCACGCATCTGGAGTTTGTTTGCAGTGGCTGGAGGCCCTAGTGAGCCCATTCTTCCTCTCTCTCTCTCTCTCTCTTTCTCTCTCTCTGTCACTCTCAAAAAAAATAAATAAACATTACAAAATTTTTTTTAAACAAAGAAGGATTTTTAGATTTTGTCCTAAGGTACAATGTCCAGATTTTTCCAAAATGGAAAAAGATGAGGACAGAACCAGAATACTTTAGCATGTCACAGAAGGTAAGAATAAGTTGCACAAGGTTTGGGAAAGATGAAGACAATATATATATTTCTAGAAAAAATGTCCTTAAATGAGAGATCAATATGCCATGTATTCCAATTTAGGAAATAAAATAGAACACAGGGCACCTAGATGAGTCTTAATAAACTAGTCAATGACAGAAGTGGTACTGAGGCAAAGCAATTTGTGTTCAGCTTCTTTCTGGGGAAATCTAAAGAAAGATAAAGAGGATTCTAAGTTGGACACAAGTTACTCAAATGCACCTTGTCATGTTGTGATGCCACAGGATCAGAGCATAGGTAAGGTTGGGTACTGTCCATCCAGTGTTTCTTCTCCTTTATCTGGAGTCTCATTTCAGGAGAAAAGGATTCTTGTAGGTTGGATATGCCTACCAATCTGGTTTTCTCTTCTGGGCAACACAGAAGTGTCTAGGAAGCTCAGAACAATATGATTCCCCTCTGGGTTTTCTAATCACAAGTGGATAAGAAGGTCCCTCCCTGGATTTAATTACCACCTTTTTAGGCACTGCCATTACTCTGCAGGCAAATATTGTGTTTGGCATCCTAATATCAGTCAACTAATTATGGGACATAGACATCAGAGCAGGAATAGAAAGTTTCAGAACAGGCAAAGGGGTGCCACACACTGGTGAATCACAAATATTCCTCAATTTTCTGAACAATGTCTAGCCCAGTTGACCTGAGTAGCCTTGGAGGATGCTCCAAGGAATATAGAGGACAGAAATAACAGAGATGTTCACATCTCTTGTGGCCTCTCCTCTTTTCCAGTGTAGGTACCAAGCCCTCACTGCACATATCCCACCGAAATTGGGACTCCTTTCAAAACCTAAGGAAAAAAAAACAACTGATATTGTGGCTCTATTGCCTGTCTGTCCTACAAATCAGAAGAGGAGGTGTGACCACCTGTGGGAAGTATTAATTATAATACTGTTTTATATGTAATTGGATTTGTTCTGTCACAATAATTGGAAAGTGGTTCCTGATGTAAAAGTCTTGAACTCCTGGCTATCCTCCTACCTCTGCCTTCTGAGTGCTGGGATTAAAGGCATGCGCCACTTCATCTGGCTGCCAGTTGCCTTATATCCCCTCCAAGAAACAGCAGGATGGCTCAGATCAGTCAAAGTCCATGTCTCATTCCCACTATAGGATCTCAGACAGATTGAAAAAGATCCAAGTAAATTCTCAGATGATCCTGACCAATATATTGAGGTATTCCAGATTTTACCTCAGATATAGAAATTAAGTTAGGAGAATATAATGCTACTCCTGAGTCAGACTGCTACATAGAGAAAAAATGCCCACAAAATTATGCATAGGGATGACATGCTGATGTCATGGGCAGAAGATATAGAAGGGACAAAAGCTGACTGGAGATGTAAACATTTTTTTCAGGCATGCGTTCTAGAAGGGCTATACAGGACCCACTCCAAGCCCTTTAATTATTTCAAACTTTAGTCATCCAAAAGCTGGATGAACATCTTGGCTAGTTTATTGAAAGGTTGTGGACTAAGTATACCAATATTTCTCAAGATTCTCAAGCTGGACATCCAATAATCAATTTCTGACTCAGTCAATCCCAGACAACCCCAGGAGAAAATTATAATGAAAGAGTACTCTGGTTGATCCAATTAAGGCAATCACTATTGTCTCTTCTAATAGATAGAAATAACCCAGACTCAGGCTTTAATACTGGCTTTTCAAGAAAGTCAGCTCAGAAACCCAAGAGAAGGGGGTTCCTAGAGTCTGTCATAATTGTGGGCAGCCAGGACATTTCTGGAAGGATTGTTCCCAGAGAGGGACCATGCCTGGACTTTGTCCTTATCCAAGGAAACTCCTGGAGAGCACTCTGTCCTCAACGGTAGATAATTTAAAGGACAGAAGCCATCCTACAAATGGTCCAAATGGGCAGGGCTCCCCCATCAGGTAGTGCTGAGGAAGGACCAGGCCTGCTGGTTCCTCCCAAGGGGTTGAGGAGGATGATGAGTGTCCAAGGCCAGGAACATACCACCAAGCCGGAGTCTTGTTAAAGTAGGAACTCACTTTATTGTTACAGGAGGTTGCCTATATAGCATTGAGAACGAGGCTGGGGATTCTAGGATGAGGGGAGAGGTAAGGGCCAATAGTATACCGCGACTTTTGAAATGATTGGTTCTAAGCCCGCACGTGGGAATTCCAACTCCTATGCAGAAGTAACAGGCTAGAGGCCATTAGGCATCTTGCTGAGTCATAGTTGGCCAGAGGCAGATCACCAAACTTTAGCTAGGCTCAGGAAGTTCCACTAGGCCTCGCATCTGGGCCTTTCAAGGCCCAACACAAATGGACTAAAGGGGCCCAGGAAACCCCCCTCTGACTCCCATAGTTCAACACTCCATAACTTTCTAGGATCCCCAGGTAATTCTAACTATACAGAGAGAATCTATGCATCTTCTAGATACCAGAACATCATTATAGGTTTAATCTCTTACCCTGGCCAGTTTTGTTTCAAACTGTGACTATGGTAGCCATTTCTGGCAAGGCCATGACAAGACAGTTTTCTTTTTCTTTTTTTTCTTTAATTATTTTTTATTTATTTATTTGCAAGTAGAGAGCGAGAGAGATAGAAAAGAGACAGACAGAGTGAGAATGAGCATGCCAGGCCCTGTAGCTACTGCAAACGAACTCTAGATGCATGTGCCCCTTGTGCATCTGCCTTATATGGGTCCTGGGAAATCCAACCTGGGTCCTTTGGCTTCACAGGCGAATGCCTTAACTGCTAAGCCATCTCTCCAGTCCCAGACAAGACAGTTTTCTATGCCTCTCAGTTATAACTAGGGAGAATTACTTTTCTCCCATGCCTCTGATTACACCAGAATTTCCTTCCCCACTGTTGGGATGAGACTTCCTTGCTAACATAGGAACCTCCATTCTTATGGACCCTGGGCCAACAGTGTGTCTGCCCTTAATGGAAATAAACATTAACCTTGAGGTCTGGACCACTAAGGGAAAAATCGATCAAGCTGAGACATCCAAACCTGTGCAAATTCATCTCAAAGACCCTACCTCTTTCACATATCAGATAATTGGCCTAGTTCTGTCAGCTCTAAAGTTTCCAAAGCATTTAGAAGCATATAACCCTATATATTAAAAGACATTAAAATCTCAATTAATTAATATGTGATTAAATGGCATACCACCCACACATACATGTACAAAGAATATGGTAATAGAGGAGGAAAGAAATAACTACAGTAATAATAATAATAATAATAATAATAATAATGCAATCTTTAAATATTAGGGTAGTAATGTTAGAACTGGAACTTATAGACATTGAAATTAAATTTCTTTCCACAATTAAGAAGAAATCTCTTTAAATTACCTTAAAATAGTAGAGGAAAAACCACGTCAAAAACCTTCATTTCCTTTGGCAAACTACTCTTTAGAACCCAGGCAAACATTCACAGATGACAGCTTATTTTTGTTTAAATCGTTTGAGATTTCTTATCCTGGAAAAATTCCTAGGGCGTAGTTTACCCTAAATCAGAGGGGATTTATGATCTGTACCAATGTCTGTAATCCAGTTTTCTTTTTTTTTTTTTTTTTTTTGATTGTGTGTAACGCAGTGTGTGTAGTATATACATGTGTCTGTTTCCTTGTGGCGCCTCACATGCTTGCCTTTGGTGGGATGTGCTTGCCTGTAGTGGCCAGAGTGAACATCCTATCTGCTCCAATGGTATTCTGCCCCATTTTGTTTGTTCCAGAGTCTCTAACTGATCCTGGAGGCTGCCATTTTTTCAGAATTCCTGGTTGTCTGCTTCCATGTGAGACTGAAGTTCCAGGTTTGTGTGGCCATGCCCTGCTGTTTAATGTGGGTTCTAGAGATTTGAGGTTGGACAGTGAGCAATCTCTCTAGCCCAGCATTTTGTGTGTGTGTGTGTGTGTGTGTGTGTATGTGTGTTTGTGCGCGCGCGCGCGCACGTGTGAGTGACAGGGTCTCATGTGGCACAGACTGGCCTTGAACTCATTAGTGACCTTCAACTCTTGGTTTTCCTACCTCTACCGCCCCAGGGGTGGCATTACAGATATATGCCACCATTCCAAGTTTATGCAGTGCTGAGGAATCCACTTTGTGCATTCTAGGTAAGTACTCTACCAACTGAGCTATATCCCCATCTTATGATCCAATATTGAGGCATTCTTTTAGCAGATTAGCAATGTTTTGCCTCAAATCTCTGTCTCTTTTTGTTGCATTTGTTATTAATCCAAAAGAATATGTCATTACAATAGAAAATACTTTAGAACTAACAGATACCTTGTTTAAAAAAAAAAAAGTAGGTAGGACAAAAGTAAAACAATCTTCTATTTTGGTGAGAATTTCAAATTGAACAGTCATAGATGGCTTATGATAAACATGTCAATGTTTTTATCCATACATAATATGTAATCCCAAAATACCTCTCAGGTCTTTTCTGATTGACTATGAATGAAAATCATACTTTAGCCAACAAAAAAAAGTTCACTTACGTTGTTCATGCATTTCAGCATAAAAAAGGAATAGAATTATTGACTGCAAGTAGAAATGTGCAAAACTATTCAAGATAAATATGACACCTGAAGGCTATATATATTCAGTACACTTTTTTCTGTCATTTTGATTTCTGGATTGGATTAGACACTCATGGATAAAAGGTATGTGATCTGAAAAAAAAAAAACCAAAAAACCATGTGTCTTTTTGTTTTTTGTTTTTTGTTTTCCAAGGTAGGGTCTTACTCTAGCTCAGTCTGATGTGGAATTCACTATCCAGTCTCAGGATAGCCTCGAACTCTAGGCGATCCTCCTACCTCTGTCTCCTGAGTGCTGGGATTAAAGGAGTGTACCACTACAACTGGCAAATCATGTGTTTTTTTATTTTTATTTTTATTTATTTATTTGAGAGCAACAGACAGAGACAGAAAAAGTCAGATAAAGAGAGAGAGGGAGAATGGGCATGCCAGGGCCTCCAGCCACTGCAAATGAACTCCAGACGTGTGCATCCCCTTCTACATCTGGCTAACGTGGGTCCTGGGGAATGGAGCCTCGAACCGGGGTCCTTAGGCTTCACAGGCAAACGCTTAAGTGCTAAGCCATCTCTCCAGTCCCAAATCATGTGTCTTTTAAAAGACAGTGTCATGTGATGTCATTCTGTTTGGCAAAATTTATGTTACATGGTATTAGACCCTGTGCTGAGCTGAATGTAATATGATACATTAAAAGCTGCACACCACGATTACAATGTGTGTCAAGACAATGAATTGTTATATTAGATATCCGTTCATCTGTAAATAGGACCCTCTGTAAGTCTCTGACAAAAGAATCTGTTCTCTCAAAGCATGTACATAATTCCTAATGTCTAAACTGTGCAGCCCTCCAACATCCATATACTGTGACCTATGCCCATTTAAATTGCACGTTTAATATATACTGCAATGAGAGCACAGCACATTACAGTTTACAATTTAAGTTATTTTTGTTTTCATGGATTCTGTAACAGCTAGAAAATCCTTTAGACTGCAAATAACAGAAATATCATAAGCAGTACTTAAATAAGGATCTATTTTTCCTCATGTAGGATGACTAGAAACAGGTAGCCTATAGTTTTTGCTTCAGCAATGCAGTGATATCAGGGTTGGCATCTCAAACTGTTTAAAAATATTTTTATTTACTTGAAAGAAGAGAGAGAGAGATAGAATGGGCACACCCCTTGCCACTACAAATGAAATTCAGATGCATGTGGCTTTACATAGGTGTTGGTGAATCAAACCCAGGCTGGTGGGCTTACAAACAAGTACCTGTAACCACTGAGAAATCTCTCCAGCCTAGAAATTTTTGTCTTTTCCTCCATGGCTAAAAGATGGATATATTAACTCCTAGTTGTTCCATTTATTGCCATGAAAAGCAGAAAAGAGCCAGTTCCTCATGCATTTGTCCCTTTTATCAAAAAACCTAAGGCATGTTCAAAATCCACCTGCATATTTCCACTTTATACCTAAAGGGGTGGTTTGAGTGAAATGTTCCCCATGGGCTCAAACTACTTCCGTTGAACTGCTGTGGAGATATGATGCCCAGCAGCCTGTCATGCTTTCCTGCCACAGTGAAACTTCCCTGTGGAACTGTTGCTGAAATAGGTTCTTTCCTTTCACAAGCAGCCTCTGGTCAGGTGTTTTGTCTTAGCAAAGAGAACATGGTTGCTATACCTGACAACCTAGATTTGTGAATCCTACTGCCCCTACCTGCAAGAGAGTCAAGGAAGTAGGTTTTGCACTGAAAGCAGGCAATAAGGAAGATATTGGGAGTAGGTATTGGATGAGACAGTTACCAAGGCCTGCCAAAGACACAAATAACAATTTCAGTAGAACTGAAAGGATAGGATGAGGGAAGGCTTTAAAGAGTAATATGTCCACATGGGAAAAAAAGTTAATATTGACTTCTACCTGACACCATACCCTTCATAAATTCTAAATGAAATGTAAAACTAAATGTGAAAAGAAAATAATAAATCTTATAGAACAAAGCATAGAATAATACTTTCCTGGCTTTTCCTGTAAAACAAAAAGTTCTTTTTTTAAAAAAATACTTTATTTTTATTTATTTATTTACTTTACAGAGAAAGAGAGAGAGGGAGAGAGAGAGAATGAAAGGGCACACAAGTGCTTCCAGCCACTGTAAGC
Organism: Jaculus jaculus; assembly: GCF_020740685.1. NCBI lineage: Eukaryota > Metazoa > Chordata > Mammalia > Rodentia > Dipodidae > Jaculus > Jaculus jaculus. The sequence continues at coordinate 84,457,737 of NC_059115.1, forward strand.
CAGCTCCAGATGCATGCACCCCCTTGTGCTTCTGGCAAACGTGGATCCTGGGGAATCTAGCCTGGGTCCTTTGGCTTTGCAGGCAAATGCCTTTACCATTAAGCCATCCCTCCAGCCTAGCAAACATTTCTTAAATACGATACAAAAGCACTACAAATAAAGGTAGAGGAGCTGGAGAGATGGCTTAGTGGTTAAGTGTTTGCCTGTGAAACCCAAGGACCCTTGTTCAAGGCTCAACTCCCCAGTACCCACGAAAGCCAGATGCACAAAGTAGAGCATGCATCTGGAGTTCTTTTGCAGTGGCTGGAGGCCCTGGTGTGCCCATTCTCTTTCTCTCTCTGCCTCTCTGTCTCTGTTTGTTGTTCTCAAATAAATTATAAATAAACGAAATTAAAAATAAAGGGAGAGGGCTGGAGAGATGGCTTAGCGGTTAAGCGCTTGCCTGTGAAGCCTAAGGACCCTGGTTCGAGGCTTGATTCTCCAGGTCCCACGTTAGCCAGATGCACAAGGGGGCGCATGCATCTGGATTTCGTTTGCAGTGGCTGGAGGCCCTGGCGCGCCCATCCTCTCTCTCTATCTCTTTCTGCCTGTTTCTCTGTCTATCACTCTCAAATAAATAAATAAAAAATGAACAAAAAAAATTAAAAAAATAAATAAAGGGAGAAATTGACTATTAAAATCTGAATCTAAAATTAAAATAAAACTTCATTTATCAAACACACCAATCCAAGAATGCAAAATAAGTCATGGAGTTAAGTGGCTTCTAGTTTCTGTCTGTTACAAACAGTCCTTCCAAAAACATTATTTTATATTCTGTGCCTGCCTGTCCACCTCCCTGTGATTTTTGAATATGTCTGGGTGTTTATACTGGGTACTTAAGAGATGGATATGTGAGCCACAGGCATTGCATATATTCAACTTTAGATAGATAAAACTCCAAAACAAAAAAAAAAATATTTTAAAAAAAAGGCTGGAGAGATGGCTTAGCGGTTAAACACTTGCCTTTGAAGCCTAAGGACCCTGGTTTGAGGCTCAATTCCCCAGGACCCACGTTAGCCAGATGCACAAGGGGGCGCACGTGTCTGGAGTTTGTTTGCAGTGGCTGGAGGCCCTGGCGCTCCCATTCTCTCTCTTCTTTCTCTGTCTGCCTCTTTCTCTCTCTGTCACTATCAAATAAATAAATAAAAGTAAACAAAAAAATTTTTAAAAATCCAATAGCTCCTCAAAACAGTTGTGGAAGTGAGTGTCAAGCTGAAGAAGATGTTATAATATGAATATCCAACAAAGGACTCATACCCAAGATTATACAAGGAAGTTGCATAATTGAGAAGAAACGGACAATAGCAAAATGGGTAAAATATATGAGTAATTCTGAAAAGAGGATATTGAGATGGTTGGGATAAAGATATGCTTATCTTGGACCATCATCCAGGAAATGTAAATTGAAACATAATGAAATGCCACTACACACCCACTAGAATGGCAAAAAAAAAAAAAAAAAAAAAGAAGAAGAAAGAAAGAAACAGCAGGGGCTGGAGAGATGGCTTAGCAATTAAGGCACTTGCTTAAAAAGCCAAAGGACCTTGGTCCGATTCCCCAGGACCCACATAAGCCAGATGCACAAGGTAGCACATGCGTCTAGAGTTAGTTTGCAGTGGTTGGAGGCCCTGGTGCACCCATTCTCTCTCTCTCTCTCTCTCTCTCTCTCTCTCTCTCTCTCTCTCTCTGTCAAATAAATACAAAACTAAAATATTTTTAAAAATAGAAAATGTTGGTGACAATGTGGAACAATTAGAATGCTCTTATGATAGGAGTGTAATTTACACAATTGGAAAACAGTCTGAAGAGTTATTTGACAGAGTCTACTAACAATGCATAAAGTATGCTCATAAATATCCAGATCAAAATGGTATCTTATCTTTACCAAAATATGTATAAGAATGTTTATGAGAGCACTCTGTATAGTACCTAGAGACTGGAAATGGCCCAGATGCCCAACAGTAGAATAACTGAGCTAGGATATATTCATACAACATGATACTGCACATTAATAGGAAAGAAAGAACAACAAACAGTAAAATGCCAGATACAAAAGACTACACACTGTATGATTCCATTTCTGTAAAGTTCACAACAAGACCAACTAGTCTGTGGTGTCAGAGGTTAAAATAGGGTTTTCTTGGGTGGGAGATGGGAGGTGTTACAAGGAAGCTCTGAGGCAATGCTTTCTTTCTTGGTCTGGGTATTAGCTGCATGGCTGTTTACTTGTGAAAATTTTTGAGCTATACTCCTATTTGTGTACATTTCTTTATGTGGCTTACGTTCTTCCATAAAAATTGCTTTAAGGGACTGAAGTTGTAGCTCAGTTGATACAGTGCTTGCCTAGCATGCATGACACCCTGGGTTCAATGTCCAGTCCCTCATAAACTGGGCATGATGGTGCATGCCTGTAATCCCAGGACTTAGGAGACAGAGGTAGGAGAATGAGAAATTTTCAATGGCATTCTCAGTTATAAAGGCACTCTGAGGTCAGTCTATACTACATGAGACCCTGTCTAAAAAATATAATCTTACTTTCAAAAAGGCAACTGGCAGAATCAGCTTTGCACTTAGATTGTGGAACAGCTATTACCCGACTCTTGATGAGACCACAAATTTTTCCCTTCCTAAGCAACAGAGATTGTTGATTCCCAGCAATATATGGACCTAGCAAAACATTCCACGCAGCTTAAACATGGTCGGATGAGTTTGTTGGCCTAGAAGGCTTCGACAAAAGAAAAGAAGTTGTTGGAAAGTCCTGAACCAGACTACTTTGGATGATGGAAGTGGGCATTGCAAGAGGAGATAAGTGGGGGATAAGTAGTGGGTGGTAGAAAGTGGGGAAGGCATATAGGCCAGTTTCAAAGATGAGAAGGTGAGTGGTGACTACCAGTATATGAGGGAAGTTGAAACCTCAGTAGAAATGAAGTTCAGAGAGAAGAGTGCATGAGGAAATAATTGGCTAAATTTGAAGTGGGTAGATGAGATTTCTAAAGACCTTCTAAGTGATCTATATTATACTGCACTAGTGCAGTAATAACACATGACATTTATATATAATGCTGGCACTTGTGGTGTGATTGCTACATGCCAGTGACCTTGTGATTCATGTTCATTTTCCCAGGCCATTAGAATCTACCATTATGGTGTCATTGTATCACCAATGACCAGAACAGTGCCGAGCACAGAGTAGTTGCTTTGTATTTGTTGAAAGCATAAATTAAGACATCTACAAGGTAGACTTTACTTGAGTGAGTAGGATATTCAGGTTTTAGGGCTGGAGGTAAATTGGAAAGTCAATGGTGGGGAAGCAGAATATGCCCCCTATAGCTCCATTATACAGATTGCTGCCTGCTTTGGTCTGAGGAAGAATAGCAGGATATGAGAAGCTCAGGAAACATACAGGAACAGCTTTGCAATTTTTTTGAGTTGGCTACAACAGAAGAATGGCTGAAGAGCTTCAGCTGAATTCCCCCCCATGCATTTCTTAGAAGATGAGAAGACACATCAAAAATGGAAGCCATTCTAACATCAGAAGAAACACCTCATTACTTCTGCCATGCTTATTCATTATGTCTATATTTATGGCCCAGGGATTACACAAGGACAGAAATACCAGGAGCAGGAGGCCTTGGTGGCCATCTTCAAGGCTGTCCACAACAGCCTGCACTGCTGCCATTATGGCTACTCTTGTCAGAAGCTAGCACCATGAGGCTGAGTATACAGGCTATTTGACACTCATAGGATGAATCCACTCTGTCCAGTTGGATACTGAGTGTCTCCATAATTCTAGATGTTTCCTGGTAAGTATTGACACCCAGGCAATTATCCATGCTATATGTAAAATCCTAACTTCTCCCCAAATTTCTTTTACTACAGTTCCCAGTTTTGTTTCTTTCCTACTTTTGACCTCTAAGTCTCCTTTGAGACAGAGTCTGTTATTGGCCTGGACTTCACTAATTAGGTTAAACTTGCTGGCCAGAGTACCTAAAGGATGTTCCTGTTTCTACCTCCCCAGTACTGAGATTAAAGGCATGTGCTACCACTCCTGAATTTTTACACGGGGCTTGAACTCATGTACTTTACCAAATAAACTATATACACAGCCCCACAATATTCTTTAAGATATTACCTCAGCCATCCAAGATTGGGAATTGGAGCATTACCTCTCAGGGAGGAGATGGCTGGACTTTCATTCTGCTAGAAGAACCCATTCTTAGGGATTGGAGTCTTTCAACTATCTTCAGCCCTCAGTCGCAAATGTAGATGGATTCATCCCATGATTGAATCCGTTATAAAACTATTCCTACAGAGTTTGAGGCCAGGTTGTATTATTTAAATAGAACTCAGCTTCTTTAGTTTTCATTTTGGATGCTCTAAGGCATCTTTCTGCCTAGATTATGCAGGCTGCACTGAAATGGCTTTACTCACCTGAAATGGCCTTCCATGAATTTGGTTCCTTTATGGGCAGACACAAAGGAGCAATGCACAAGGCAGATGTAATGTGTGTGGAGGGGAGGAGAGAAACATTTTAAGTTGTTTTAGTAATCACCTAGCTGGAATGGTAAGTCTTTGTGACATATGACTAATTAGAAACCAAAACTATCTTTAAGACAACTTGTTTATTTATTTATTCATTCATTCAAGAAATACATATCACCAGGCAAGATGGCACCTAACTGTAATACCACCTACTCTAGAGAATCTAGAAGCAGGAGAATTGTGAGTTCAAGGGCAGCCTTGGCAAGATAGGAAGACTTTTTCAGAAAGAGAGAGAGAGGGATGGGAGTCCCCCCCACACACACAAATGAATGAAGGGAGAGAGAAAAGCAGGCAAAGATATTTGTGAAGACCTATTATCGGCAGGTATTGCTACATGTTGGGATATAGTGGTAAATAAGCTAAATACAAGTCCTTATCATATGAAATGTCTATGTTCATCTACTGTGTTACAGTTCCTTACCTAGGACCTCTTTCCCAGATAACTCATTTAACACTTTATATGGGGCTTAATAAGTACCAGTACTCATTTAAACTTTATAGAAACCTTTTGAGGTAGACATTATTATCTAAATTTTACAGTTGAAGCAACTTTGGTAAAGAGAGGTTAAATTACTTGTTCAACATTATATAGTATAAAGGACTGCTAGGATTTGACCCTAGGTGGGGTGTTAATCAGTAAACTCCAGAAATTAGAGCAAGTCCATCTGATTTCCTACCCTTAAAGCATGGAGCCAAACTCCATAATCTTAATCTACAGCCTCAAACCTACAGTGTAGAAATAGACACTGACAAACACATACTGTATCCTCAAAGACCTGGGCCTGGGTACATGTAGTAGCAGCAACAGTAGTTTTTGGCTATTGACTTATATTATTGTTCACTGGTTTACAGTTAAAGTAGAAGCAAGGGGCAAAGGTGTTAAATAATTTCTGGTTGTCATCAGACTTAGAACTGACATGGAAACAAATCTGTTCACATGCCTGTTAGGGATTTTCTAGATTAAATTAATTGCAATGTGGGAAGACCCTCCATAAATGTGGGTAAGACTGTTCCATAGGCTAGGTGTCCTGGACTATATGAAAAGGAGAAAGCTGTCTAAGCACCAGCATTTGTCACTGTCTTGATTTCCTCCCTGCTGAGGTGATACTAGCTTCCTGTTAATGCCATGCTTTTCCCACCATGACAGACTCTACCCTATAGAACTTTAGGTTGAAATAAACCCTTTCCTTCCCAAAGTTACTTCTGATCTGGTATTTTGTCCCAGCAATAAGAAGTAACTGATACTGAAGGGAACCAGACTGAGGGGTTTGGAAGAGAGAGTAGGCACGTGTCTAAGGGAAACTCCTGCAAATCAGCATAAAACTGAATTTAAATTTTTGAAAAGCAAGGCAAAAAGCAAAGAAAAAAACAAAACTTGATGAGTCACAAGACTTTCATTTCTGATGGAAGAAAGGAGCTTGATTGACAGTAGCCCTAGTGGTACCATCTTTTGGTTTGTGGTTTTTAGCTGCTGTTTTTCTTTGCAGCATTTTGCTTTGGTGAGTTTGCTGCTCTGTGTCTGAACCCCCTCCTCCACACAGTATTTTTTTTACAGCTCTACCATGTCACTTAGAATTGTATTTCAGTGTGCCAGCCAACTGTATAGATATATTTATTGAATTTAGCACCTGCTGAGTACAGAGCACAGAAGGAGGTTTGGGGAAGAAGATTTATGAGGGATAAAATTCTTGTCTGTAAAGATGCTTATAATCCAACTAGGAGGATGAGCACAACCCTTGTAAAGAATCCAAATAATAGTTTTCCAAATGAACACACCCAAAATAAAAATTGCTACTGGATGATTGCAAAGCATCCACAGAGGACTGCACAGGCAGGGGTCAGTCATGACGGACTTTCTGTGGGAGGTTGGTTTTGATCCCGGGTTTTCACTAAAGATTTTGTACTGATAGGACTGAAGGGCATTCTAGAGCTAGCTGTGATATGAAATTGATAATGTCAAGTGTCAGGAAGAGTAAAGACAGAGTTACATGATACCTCTGAAGGATGGAAATAGATATATAAATAAAGAAATAAAGGGGACAACACCTGCACTCCTTGGGGCAATTTCAACAGGAATAGGCTGCTAGAGTTCACTGGGGTAATTTCATTTTATCCTAAAGTCACAATTTGAAAATATAATAATCAAAAGTTGTTGATTATCTACTATATTCAGGCCCCAAGCTGCATTGTTTAACCTACATACCTACTCTGTAAACTGGTCATTATTATTCCATTTTATAGAGGAAAAATAGGTCATTAGGGAGGTTAAGGTGCCAGCCAGGGTCATGTAGTTATTAATGTAAGCCAGTTTTTCTGACCAAAAAGCTCATGCTTATGTGTGTCTCAACTATTTTTGTATATTGAATATTTAAAATACACTAGTGGTGATTATTTAAAGTGCTAGAGTCATTTCCTTGGGAAGTCACACTATCTGCATTTAAAAAATATTTTATTTGGACTGGAAAAATGGCTTAGCAGTTAAGGTATTTGCCTGTGAAGCCAAAGAACTCAGGTTCAATTCCCCAGGACCCATGTAAGCCAGATGCACAAGGGGCACACACATCTGGAGAATGAGTACACTAAGGCCTCCAGCTGCTGCAAACGATTTGGCTTTGCATGAGCACTGGGAAATTGAACCAGGGTCATTAGGCTTTGCAGGCAAGAGCCTTAACCATTAAGATATTTCCCCACGGGCTGGAGAGATGGCTTAACGATTAAGCGCTTGCCTGTGAAGCCTAAGGACCCCAGTTCGAGGCTCAGTTCCCCAGGTCCCACGTTAGCCAGATGCACAAGGGGGCGCACGCGTCTGGAGTTCGTTTGCAGAGGCTGGAAGCCCTGGTGCGCCCATTCTCTCTCTCTCCCTCTATCTGTCTTTCTCTCTGTGTCTGTCGCTCTCAAATAAATAAATAAAAATTTAAAAAAAAGATATTTCCCCAGCCACACTATCTGCATTTTTAAGGGAAAAGCTCAAGCTTTTTGTTGGGGGAGGGGCTGTGTGCCTGACAGTATTTTATTTCATTAAACACAGATCACTTTCCCCATTTGACAAAGGATAATGACAGCAAAAATATCCTTAATTCAGGCTGGAGAGATGGCTTAGCGGTTAAGCGCTTGCCTGTGAAGCCTAAGGACCCCGGTTTGAGGCTCGCTTCCCCAGGTCCCATGTTAGCCAGATGCACAAGGGAGTGCACGCGTCTGGAGTTCGTTTGCAGAGGCTGGAAGCCCTGGCATGCCCATTCTTTCTCTCTCCCTCTATCTGTTTTTCTCTCTGTGTCTGTCGCTCTCAAATAAATAAATAAATAATTTAAAAAAAAAGAGCTTGAGGTAGGAAGATCTCTGTGTTTGAGACCAGCCTCTGCTAAACTAACACCCTGCCCAGTTTAGGTGGTGCTAGGGATCCAACCCAAAGCTTTGCAGGCTACCCACACAGCTACTTCCCCCCTCCTCACCTCCCCTTTTCGCTCTCCCTCAGCACTCCTTGTTCCTATGTGGAATTACCATCCAAACAAACTGCGTGCACACAGGTCATGCACTGGGGATGTAGGGGATAGGCTAAATAGAGAACTTTTCAAAACATAATTATTATTATTTTTTTACAATGACAGCTTCCCTCCACCCTACTTCAAAGCCTTTCAAGAGCTCCTTGGAATTCTCTTGTTAATGAGGAGCTTGTTCTTGAGTGACAAAGGTCTGGAGATTCCACCTGGCTCTCTGCTCCAGTCCCCCATCCTCCCCTCCATCCCTCCCCTCCCTTGCCAGGGCTGTTGTACAAAGGGCTCCCTCCTCCTGGAGCTGTCTTTCCTTCCCTCTCTTCTAGACGACTCTCACTTGCTCCTAAACTCTCAGCTCAGGCAGGGATGCCTCATCCCACAGACTGGGTAATACCCCCGCAGTGGGAGAACTTCCTGCTCAGAAATGTTAATGCGGATTTTGTTTTCATTTGATTCATGTCCATTCTCCTTGGGATGACAAGTCCTAGGGTGTTAGAGGTGGTGTCTGTTTTTGCTTCCTAGTTATCCTTAAGGCTGTGCATGTATTGCAAGTGTTAAATGTTTGTTGGGCGAATATATGCGTGTTGGATGATCCCAGCATATGCTTTGCCATGTTGCCTTAATTTTTTAAAGAGAGAAGTTCCCAATACTATATTTTTATGTAATTATCTATTTGAGAGAGAGAGAATGGGTACGCTAGGGCATCCAGCCACTGCAAATGAACTCCAGATGCATGCGCCACCTTGTGCACCTGGCTTTACATGGGTGCTGGGGAATCGAACTTGAGTCCTTAGGCTTTGCAGAAAAGTATCCTAACCACTCAGCCATCACTCCAGCCCCTCTTTAACTTTTTAAAATCAAATTAAATCCACCTTTAGCGCCCACCAAATAATATTTTTGTTTCAGATTTCCTCCTAAACCTGAACATGTGCTCCAGGCTTACAAGAATTTGGCATAACTGGAACAGGCTTGTGACACGTGTGGAGTCTTGCTTGGTCTTGGCTTACGGCTTTAAGGCTGGTGGTGCTATTAAAGATTCCGTCCTTTCAATTGGCGAAACAAGCAAGGGTGATGTTTTCCTGATGAACCGGATACCAGCACAAAGGGGAAGGAGACCAACACAGAGAAAAATCAACTCCTACCAAATCAGAGAGCCAGAGCCTCGAAGGCCTCCAAAACCTCAGCACTAAAGCAGACCAAAAATGAACCCAACACGGCTCAGGGAAATTTTGTGGAAGAGGGGGCGGAAAGAATGTCAGAGTCACATGTTGGGTCATGATATGCAGAGACATTTATCATACCAATAACTGTGGGCTAACTCCACAATGCAGGACCTATTTACATCAACAAGGAGGGTCCAATGGGAGGGGGTAGATCATGGATGAGCCTAAACAATGGTACCAAACTGCCTGTATTTGCTGAAAAGAAAACTAATAAATTAAATAAAAAAAATTAAAAAATAAAAATTAAAAAAAAATCCTTAATTCGGTTTTAGGTCGCCCAGTCCATTAAGCAGATATTCCTGCAAAGCAATGCCCTGTCCAATATCTGGGGGACAGAACGTTTCTCAAAACATTTAGGCTGTGGAGAGCAGAGAAAGTGCAACTTGTGTTCAAAGTAAGAGGGCTGTCCAAGGAAAAGGATAACAGGGTCCTCAAGGGGAGCAGGTGGTGGCAAGGGGCCTCAGGTACCCACTGCCACCCAGCCAGGAGCGAGTGCAGGCCAGCGCCTGAGAGGCGGGGCGGCGGGCACTCCGCGCGATCGGCGCATGTGCAGGGCCACGGCGGCCACGCCCACTCGGTTGCCGCCTGGCGCGGGCGCGCTGCGCAGCGTGTCGTGTTCTCCGCCCTTCCTTCCCGCGGCGCTCGAGGTACCATGGCGGATCCTCGCGTGAGGCAGATCAAGATCAAGACCGGCGTAGTGAAGCGGTAAGGAGCGCGGGAGACGCAGGGCTTCTGCGCCTTTTCCGCCCCGCGGCGGCCCGGGAGTCCGCTGGATCGTAGGCCCGGGGCGGGGCGTGCGGGCCTCGCGCGGAGCTCCACGGGCCGCAGGGCGCCGTGGCCCGGCCGCTGGGCTGGACAGCCGCGGGGAGCTGCGCCGAGCGGTGCGGACGGGCCGCGGCCCCAGCCCTCGGCGCCCGCCGCCTGCAGGTGGAGAGCCTCCGGGCAGAACTCCGCGGTGCCACGACGGGTCCTGGGGTTCGGGGGACCCGACACCTTCCCGGCCTCGCCAGAGAGGCCGCGGCGGAGTCCTGTGACCTCCCGGCTTGGCCCGCGAACTTCCAGCGCTCTCGGCAAACTTCTGTGGCTTTCATAACCCGGATCGGCCTAGCCAAAGCTCGCCCCAGAGGCTGTGGGATGCTGGTTACATCACTCTACGAGTAGGGCGGTCCTATAAGAGTAGGACGGATTTGAGACATAAAAATTTAAATAATCCACACCATCACTCAGTCCATGCTTCTGTTCTCTTGCCAAACTTACTTTGTTTAGGACCTTTTTAGTCAGCATACCATATATTTGACAGAAGTAACCGAGTGTTTTGTAAAATGTTTTAGATTGGAAATCCTGTGAAATAACTTGACCTTGACATTTCTTATCCTAGTGACCTAATCTATTATAAGACGCTTCAGTTCAAGTAGTTACAGCTTTACATATTCTAGAGAAAACTCATAATTATGAACTAAGTTTAGGCTTTCAGAAATTCTCAAATACCTTTGTAAAACTTCAAGAAAATAGTGTATGGTTTCTAGTTGCAGATAACATTATCAGAATTTAATTTTGACATAATTTGTACTTGAATAAATTTATTACTTTATGAAACTTTTTCATACTATACAATCTCAACATTGCTATATAAACTAATAGGAATTGTTTCATAGGTGCCTTTTCTGTTGACATTTTGGTGGTGGGTCCTCAGTACTATAAAATGGCATATAACTATGACTATGAATATTATTTATTTTATTTCCTGAAAACTAATTTAGTATGGCTTTTTCCATCTTCTGCCTAACTAGTTGTATCTTCTTTTTTAAAAAATGCTTATTTATCTTATCCAAGGGGGGGCAGTACATGAGGCAGATACAGCTCTCTATTAATAATTATTGGAACTGAATAGCATTTTTTAAAATTTCTTTTTGTTTTTAGTTATTTATTTGAGAGAGGGAAAGAGGCAGATTGAGAGAGAGAGAGAGAGAGAGAATGAGAGAATGAATGGACACGACAGGGCTTCCAGCCACTGCAAATGAACTCCATATGCATGTGCCACGTTGTGTATCTGGCTTATTTGGGTCCTGGGGAATTGAACTGAGGTCCTTTGGCTTTTCAGGCAAGCACTTTAACTGCTAAGCCATCTCTTTAGCCTTTGAATAACATTTTTTTTTTGAAGTTTTTGTTTATTATTTATTTATTTATTTGACAGCGACAGACAGAGAGAGGAAGAGGCATATGAGAGAGAGAGAGAGAGGATGGGCGCGCCAGGGCATCCAGCCTCTGCAAACCAACTCCAGACGTGTGCGCCCCCTTGTACATCTGGCTAACTTGGGTCCTGGAGAATTGAGCCTCGAACCAGGGTCCTTAGGCTACACAGGCAAGCGCTTAACTGCTAAGCCATCTCTCCAGCCCTTGAATAACATTTTTAAAAGGTATCTTAATTTCTCCAAATTTAGTTTTAGAGACTAAATACTTGTGATTCCGATATATTCTTTCTTTTGTGATAGGAATTCTGCTTATTTTTTAAAGTAGTGGGCTAAAAAACAGTTTTTCTTCTCAACATTCTTTTTTCTAGTCAAATAGTTCCCATAGCTCCATTTCATACTATTCATTTATTTGTTGGTATACATATGTGTGTGTGGTGGGCCCACCATGTATAAAGGTGTCTGTAGACTGGATTTCTTATTGAATCTAGATCTCACCAATTTGCCTGGGCTAGGAAGCCAATGAGCCCTAAGGATCCACCTGTGTCTGCCTCCCCAATGCTGGGATTAGAGGTATATACCACCATGCCTGGGCATTGTACAGGGGTGCCAGAGCTGTGAACTCAAGCCTTTTGTGTAGCAAGCACTTTGTTCATTGAGCCATGTCTCTACCCAAGAAATCACATCTGTCATTTGGAAGAAATGAGTTAGAGTCATCATTCATGCCCTGTTTCCTTCTATGTTTTATTCAAAGGTTGAGAGATATTTGTCTCAGAGTTCATTTTGGGGAGGTTGTACTAGGGTGCATGGATTATTAGAGTTCAGTATCTAATAAAATTCTGCTAGAATACTTGAAGTGATTTGTAAGGTACTAGTTATAGATTGTAGGAAGAAACTTGGACAGAGGTTGAGTGTTAAGTGGCTGTGGAAATAGGCAATAAATAGTTGGCGGTGAGCTGGGCATGGTGATGCACACCTTTAATTCCAGTACTTGGGAGGCAGAGGTAGGAGGATTACCATGAGTTCGAGACCATAGTAAATTCCAGGTAATCCCGGACTAGAGTGAAACTCTACTTCAAAAAACCAGGAAAAAAAAAGTTGTTGGTGGCTGGTGTCAGGAAGATAAAGAGTACAAAATGTTCAGCTCAGTGTGCTGGCAGTAAAGTAGTCTAATGGATGCTAGCCCATAGTAGAAAGGGATGCAGAAGCGAGTTTCAGGTAGAAGATAGGTAGAAGTCTCAGTGCCCTCAGCCTAGAGAAACCTTGCGCCTTATGTAGTAACAAAGCAGACGGTTCTGTCTCTGAACTGGGTTTCAATAAAGTAGGTAGATCACTATGAAGAGGAGAGCCTTCTTGGACAGCAATGAGGCCAACCTGGTGCCTAGCTCTGGCTCTTAACTATTCTGTCAGCCACAGGATTGTTTTTTGTGGGCTAATTCAGGGTGTGAAACCAAGGGAGTCTATGCATTGGAGGCTGAATGGGTAATTTGCATTACATTTCTCTAAGCCAAACCTGTGTTAGCATGTGATTTGATACAGATTGAACATCCCTAGTTGGACAGTCTTATATTTAAAATGCTCAGGAATGCAGACCATTTTGACTGCTGACATGAACTGAAAAAATTTCAGATTTTAGAATTTTGTATTATGGATCAAAATTTATACAACATTCCAGGTTCTGAAAACTTTAAAATGTGAAACACTTCTAGTCCCAGCATTTTGGATAAGGAATACTTAGCTTGTAGTGGATATTAGTTGATAGGTGTGGGTGTGGCTATTTATTTTTAAGATTTTGGCCTATATTTTCTACACATTAATAGGCTTGTATCTGTAGTAGGGTCAGGGCTAATCTGGCAGCCTTACCAGGCAACTACCACATAATATTCCCTAGAGTTTTCTATATCAGTACATAACTATAAGAACCTACCATAGACACGTCTGCAAATAGCTAGGAGTTACTCCTTTGTCTTGATGTGCTTAGGACTAGGTTTCTTTGGGTTTCTTAGGATGTGGAACATTCAGTGATGAAACTGGGCAAGTTGCAGGTAAGCCAGGATGATAAGTCATCTCTTTTATACCTTACTAACATAGCTCTATTTTGTGAGTGCTGTGGTTTATTTGGAGGCTGTTGATAGTACATATGTATACTGTCAACTTTTGTGCTTGGGCCTTAATTTGATTTAAATGCTGGATTAACTTTTTTTTCCCTATATTAATATATAGAAAATATACTTTACTGAAGTAGAAGAAAGTATGGGCTTGTTTCTTTGGCAGTGATGTGGTATTTTAGCTAAATGATTTTTAAAAATTATTTATTTATTCATTTATTTATTTGAGAGAGAGAGGAGAGAAAGAGACAGATAGACTGGGCACTCCATAGCCTCTAGCCACTGCAGACAAACCAAAACGTATGCACCACCTGTGCAACTGTCTTTGATGGGTCCTAGGGAATCAAACCTGGGTCTGTTGACCTTGTAGGAAGTGCCTTAACTGCTAAGTCATCTCTCTATGCCCTAAATGACTTTTATTTATTATACGTTTCCAAGTAAGCTTTGGTTTATAAAATACGTTTGTAACTAAACTTGTGGTAAGTTTAATAAATTCTTCAAGAAAAAAAAATGCTTTCATTCATTTGATATATAGGTTACTTACAACTTTAAAGCCAACTTGCTTTCAATAAAGCCTGCTAAGCTAGCCTACCGGTGAGTGAGTTAATTGTTAAAAATACTTTAAAAATATATCTTTTTTATAATCACTTTAGATTGATAGTGATTTAAAGTACAGTGTGAGAAAAGGATGTTAGGTATGGGAAATAACACTGACATTGGCCCATAGTTTCTTCTGATTAAATGAAAGTGACATTAGTAGATTAGAATGAGACTAGGACAATTCACACTGCAATTGTGTTAGTTTAACTTTAACAATCTTTTAACACTCTTGTTTAAATGTAGCTGACATACCATAATTACAAATCTACAAGACTTGATTATAGAATTTTACTTCATGAATCTGTGGGGAAATTGCATTGATTTTTTTTTCTTAATAAAACAAGCACTCTTTCCAAACTCTGTCATCTTCCTGTTTGAATCTATACTTCTTGTACACAAATATGTATGGAGTGTAAATGCACGCAATACACTGTGCAACAACAATTAAAAATAAAATGCAAAATGCAGGTAAAATTTCTATATTATTAGCTTAATATAATACTGACATCAAAAGTAAAAAATGTTAGTGACATATGTATGTAGATAGACATAAAGTTTTTTTCTGAGCTTTAGCTGCTTGTTGGCTTCTGTATTTAAAGTATTGATGGATAGAAGTATGGACAGTATGCAGGAGAGGCTAAGGACATAGCTTTGAAAATTATTCTTTAAGCTTTGCTACCTTTGTCTTTTCCTCTTCTGCGTCGTGTTCCTTTGGTTTGACATGACGTAAGTTCAGCCAGAATATCCATCTTACTTTGAAATTTAGCTAGTTCCTTGAGAATATCTATAACTTCTAAAGTGGTGGTTAGAGGCAGTGTCAAAGTGGATTGTAGGTGGTCATCACTTCACAACATTCCGCCAACTATTTGGCAAGCACCGACTCATAGGAGCTAAACAACCTGCAACTATATGTCTCTTCAAGCTGGAAAGGGAGAACACCAAGGTCATTCATACCGTGGTTTTTCCACCCAAGTCTATTGTTATGCAAATTGAATGTGGAAATGAAGTGTGTGTGTTTTGTGTGATTTTTTTTTTTTCATTGCATACCTTATTTGGTAGAAAATTTTGAAAGTTTATAGTAAGGTTGCAAATTTTGTCAGTAGAAGCAGTATACAATTCTTAGGATATAGATGCTTGGATGTTTGATCTTTCTAATCAAGTTTGGCATTTCCAATGCTATGTTTGTAGAACATAATAATGTCTTATCATGATAGGGTTATGTACCAAAATGGAATTATTTATTATTTATTTGCTTACCTGAGAGATAGTCAGACAGAGTGAGAATGGGCATGTCAGGGCCTGTACCCCCTGCAGACAAACTCCAGATGCATGTGCCACCTTGTGCATCTGGCTTATGTTTAGTGCTGGGGAATTGAACCTGGGTCCTTAAGCTTCACGGGCAAGTGCCTTAACCACTAAGCCATCTCTCCAGTCCCCCAATTTTAAAAAAAATAATTCATCATAGGTCTGACTGACCCAGACATCATTTATTTAGCAGCTTCCTTCAGAGTTTATATTTTACTGATTTTGAAACATCTGGCATGATGTTCCTTGTGATAAATGAATGAATGAGAATTTCTCTATATTGCCTTTTAACTTGGCTGTTGGAGCACTCTCAAAGATGATTGGTTGAGAGGATTCCGCCGGCAAAGGCCAATGATACTCAGACACTGGTATACTTGCAAAGAAGTTTACTGGGATGAAAGTCACACACAAGCAAGTCCAAACTATCACAAATAATATTATAGCTAATATAATATTCATCACTACATTACTAACACAAGAATATTTCTAACGAGTCTAACATATATACGACCTGACAACACGAGATTTGAGTTGCGACGTTTTACGACCTGACCAACGCGGGGTTCAAGCTGCGACGTTTTACTTTCGGTTTGCTGCGCTTCAAGCTGAGTCTTGGTCCGCTGGCGTAAGCTAGTGCTCTGGCTTACGGATGATCATTCGGACAGCGTTCGGACAGAGTGTCGGGCTGATGAATTCGGATCGGTGATGCTTCTCGCGGGGGGTCTCAGCCAGGACTGCTGAGTAACCTTTCAGTCAGTCATAGTGTCGGGGAGACTGAGACAATGGTTGTTGAGCAGCTGGGGTTTTTATACCTTCCAATGCTTATCTAATAGTTTCACACACACATCTGCTAATCTCTACTACGTCACTGCACACAGTTAGACTTAGTTTTGCTTACAAGCTTTGACTTTGCATTTTTTACTCTCACAACAAACTTGTTTCTCCTAACCTGGCCCTGGACCATATGCTGGTCCTTACATGCTCATAACACTTGGCCTAACAAGTAGCTGAAAGCCACTGAAACAATTTATGTATTAACAGTCTCATAGTTACTCTTGTTATTCTATTGTCAGGCTCTACTCATTAATTATTACAAATTTAGCCCTAGGAAAGTAACTTAGCTATCTTAGCTAGAAAAATGGAGTTAACAACAGTGTCTTTTTCCTATTGCTATTAGGAAAATAAAATAATCATGTAAAATACTTGGCCTAATGCCTGATATGTATCAAATGTTTACTGTATATTAACTGCAGTCATCAACTTCTATTTGAGTATGCTTATTGCTAATGTAACAAAATATCCAAGACTAATATATAAATAATATAATTTTATTTTTCACAGTTTTAGAATTTGGGAACCCCTAGACCAAGGGGCTCAGCAGCAGGTGGTGAGGGCCTGGTCTTTGATAGCAAAGTGGTACCTTGAATGTTGTGCCTTCACATGGAAAATGGGCTAAAAAAGATCCGTTGCTATGTGAAGCAATTTATAAAACCCCATTCACCATGAAGACCTAATCAGCTGCTAAATGTGCTATTTCTTACCAAGGCAGTACCATTATTAGTTGTCTAAGGATGTATAACAAGACAACAGAAGACTACACGATGAATGGCTTCTTCAAGGAGAGACAATCACACTTTCTTTTAAGTTGTGATAAAGGCTTGGTTTTAGTTGTTTGTCCTATTCACTGATTGGCTGTGGAGAAGGAAATGTTTAAGTAATTCATAGGGCTTTGTAATAGCTATCTTTCTACTACCGAGTGGTTCCCTACTTGTAAATCCCAGCAAAAATGCTTCATTTATGTTTCAGTTCTCTTGTCCTTTAGCAGCATAAATACTTTGTATCTGTATCTTTAACACCTTGAGACATGCCCAGTTGTACTTTTTACTGTACTTAAGTTTATTTGGAGTAAAGAATAGCTGAATGAGTTTTAGAGAGCTCTACTTCCAAAATCTATAAATGATTCACCACTGTTATAAGGCATTCCTGTAATTTTATTTCCTTATTTTTATCTGTACTTTTTTTTTGTTTCGTTCTTTGGTTTTTTCGAGGTAGGGTCTCACTGTAGCCCAGGCTGCCCTGGAATTCACTATGGAGTCTCAAGGTGGCCTCGAATTCACGGTGATCCTCTTACCTCTGCCTCCTGAGTGCTGGGATTAAAGGCATGCAGCACCACGCCCAGCTATCTGTACTTTTTATAAAAAGAAAATTGAGGGACTGGAGAGATGGTTAACAGCCTAAGGCACTTGCCTGCAAAGCCAAAGGACCTGTTGGACCTTCCAGGACTCATGTAAGCCAGATGTACAAGGGGGCACACAGATCTGGAGTTTGTTTGTGGTGACTGGAGGCCCTGGTGTGCCCATTCTCTGTATCTACCTGCCTATTTCTGTATCTCTCTCTCTTAAACAAATAAACAAAAATAAAATATTTTTAAAATAGAAAAACAATGCTTAAAATTTTTTTGAGCTTCACTTTATGAACATACTGCATATTGGCCATATTCCCACTAAGTTTTACTCTCATGTTCCTTCTCCCTCACCCCCATTCCACTGAGGACCCTCCTTAGTGGAGTTATCAGTGTTCACTGTGGGGTCATGAATGCATCAGTCAGTCTTTGTGGGGAAGACAGTACCTCAGGATACTCCTTCCTACCCTGTGGCTCTTAGATTCCTTCTACCCCCTCTTCCACAATCCTGTCTGAGTCTTGGAAGACATGTTACAAATCTCCTTTACTGGAGCTTTTAGCTGCTGATTTTTCTGCTTTGATGAGTTTTGAGTCTCCTCAGTGTCTACTACCATCTCCTTGGAAGGAGGTTCTCAGGTTAGCTCTGAAAGCCATACTCTTGCTATTTCCTCTGTAATGTCTCATCTCGTGGTAGGCTGTTGGCTTTATTATTGTCATGGGTCTTCCCAATATCTGCTGTCATCTGTAGAAAGCAGAATCTCTAGCCAAGAATGAGAGCAGCATAGATCTATAATTTTAGATCCATTCCTATAATGTTAATGCTAGATTATGTTCTTTAAAATTCTTCTTTAATGTTCTGTTTTAAACTGAGTTCTCTGGTTTATAAGACTAGCATTGAAGAAATATTTTATAGGTTCTCTCTCCCTCCTCCGTCTTTGCATATGTGTGTGTGTGTGTGTGTGTGTGCGTGTGTGCGTGCCCGCGCTAACCTGATGTTTTTTGTTTGCAAAGGATACTGGAACAAGAAGGCAGTAGTATTTCAGTAAATGTTCTTCAAGTTGTAAACATAAATGCTATGCTTTTTGTGTGTTTATATTATGTGTTTGGTGTGTGTGTGTGTGTGTATGTGTATGGGTGTGCACATTCCATGGTGTGTGTGAGGTAAGTGGATAACCTTGGGGGTGTTGGTCCTCTATTTTCACCTTGTTTGAAATAGGGCCTTTCAGGTGTTCTATTGGGAAAGCCAGGCTATCTGGCTCACAAGTATTGGGATTCTCCTGACTCTGCCTCTTATTGTTGTAGTGACATTGGAATTATAGACATGTGCACCACTTTGAGTCTGCTTTAGTGGGTGGCATTGATCTGAATTCCAGGCTTGTGAAGCAGGTACCTATATCCACAGTGCTGTCTCCCTAGCCACTAATGCTGTACTTTTAATATGAAGCTCATTGCCTGAAATCCATGTACTCTACAAACCTTTGAAACGTATAACTCTATTGAAATGTAGTTGAACTAAGTATATTAGTACAGTAGCATAGTAATATAATTTTCATCTCCAAATCTAGGCTGCTAAATGCTTTAAGGACTCTGCATTATATCAGAATATGTGAAGGTTTTTTTAAGGTTGAACATTGATCATCTTTTAAAAGACCAAAGGGATGGTGTCAATGGTTTTCTTAAGATAGGCATGTACAATGAAACTTAAAAGGTTGTACAACAAGACTTTAAGCTCTTGTACCATTCTTTAACTAGATCTGTTTCAGTAATTAAATGTGCTATATATGTACATACATCCAGGTTGGCATAACAAGTGTATTAGTAACTTATGTAGAAGCCAAAGCCAGTTGGAGTCATTGGAGCTAAAAAGGCCAATATTTTGGTCCCTGCTCCCAGGTCATGAGGCCACTGCAGATGATGAGACACTGCTACACTGGCCCCCTGGTAAGTCACCTATCTTCCTGATCAGGGAGGATATGGAGACCCAGAAACAAACAAACAAACAAACAAATCAGTGTACAGGAGAGTCACAACTGAGGAAAAATAAGTCCTGGCTTCCCAAAGAAGGCAAAACTACTTGGCCAGCATGGTACTGACTCATTCTAACAGATAACACCAATATTGGAGAAGCTATAGGGCTACTCCTGAGTCCCAAAATCTCCTTTGGAGAGCCATTAGTGACCTCCAGAATTAATCCTTGATTAAAATTTGGCTACCTGCTTGGTCTTAAACACTCAGAGAGAAATGTGTAGCCAAAGGTAAAGGGATAGCTCAAATAGTATATGAATGGCCTATTAAGTAACACAACAGGAGCTTTCCAAAATGGAAACAAGGTCTTAAGGCATATTGGTCCACTTAATAGTTCTGATTCTACAAT
The DNA here is from genome assembly GCF_020740685.1 of Jaculus jaculus. Taxonomy (NCBI): domain Eukaryota; kingdom Metazoa; phylum Chordata; class Mammalia; order Rodentia; family Dipodidae; genus Jaculus; species Jaculus jaculus. The sequence goes on from NC_059115.1 coordinate 84,477,790, forward strand.
AAGGAATATAACCAACCACACATGTCAAAATGTTTACTTTCAAAGTTGAAATATATATGGATGACTGTGACCAAGGGTTGCTTAAATCAGAGGGCTACTTTCTTCCTGCACTCCATCAACACACTTTTGGGGTTTTTTTAGACTAGTTCCCCCTCTGGGAGAGACTCTCTAACTGCCATATTTCTATACCTGCATTCAGCTAGAAGCAGTCCAAGATCTGACATTATTGCCCCCTGTCCTCTTAATAGCAGTTAGAGTGTCTTGGCATGAGAGAGGGGAATGAGAAGGGTACAGTTAGGGTGACTGGGCCCCTGGAAGTAAAAAACACAAAAAAGGCAAGAAAGTCTACCTCTTACCTCTTGCCTAGTTCCCTAGATCTGTTTTTCCATAAACAACTAGGACCCCTCCTGGGAGGGTGGTCTTTCATAGAATTTAAAAATTGTGGCTGATCAAGTTCAACCCCTGGAACTTGGTGTCAGGACCTGCCTCTTCCTAAGACAGCCCCTAGCCCTAACCAACCAGCTGTCCCTCTGGTTCACCTGAGCCTGAAGATAGCCCACCACTATAAGGTTGTAAACACCTTTGCAAGAGGAGGGCAGGCTTTCTGACCACTTGGGAATTTCCAGATGTGGGTGAGTTTTTCCCTTGGCTGGGCCTGGGCTGGCTCTGCCCAGGCCTAGCCAGGAGGTCCCCCTGGCCCTTACTCTCCACATGGGCTCCTTTATCACCCAGCTCCCCACATGGCAGGAGCTCCTTGAGCTTTTTCCTTTTCTTTCCACGGTTTTTCCAGGCCCTCCACATGGGATCTCTAGTCACATGAGTGGCCTTCCTTTCCTCAGTAAATATAATAATAATTTACAAAATAAGCATGTAATGGATACTTGTTAACTAAGTCAAGAAGTAATAGAAGATAGGAAAAAGTTCATACAAGAGGCTCGAAGTAAACATTTGCTTCCTAAGTAAGAGACTTAAAAATGGAAAAATAAAAGAGAAAGAACAGCTGTAACAGCCACTATAATAACTACATACTTCCAGGTTAATATAAGAGATCTAAAAACATATTTTATTCAAGGATTTACATTAAAATTAGCAACTTTATAGCAGCTAATATTTTGTAAATATTAGTCTCCTGTAGATATTTTTTCAATTATTAAAATACAAAGTTTCAGCTGGAGAGATGGCTCAGTAACTAAGTGTGCCTCCTGTACAAGCATGAGGGGCCCTAGTTAGAATTTGCAGATCCGAGGTAAAACAGCTGGGTGTGACCTCACACACCTATAACCCCAGTTCTGTAAGGGGAGCCGAGACCAGGGAATTGTTCAGGCTTGTAAAAATAGCAAGCTACAATATGAGTAAGAGACTGGCCCAAACAAGTCGAGACAGAAGAGTGATGGAGCAGGACACCTGATACTCTGCTCCAGCCACTGCAGGTGAGTATGTGAGACACCGCAAGGGCACATACACACATGTGTCACACACCTTTGTCTGTGATTTACCTGAAGCCAAAACACTTTCTCTTTAATACTAGTTGAATAAGGTGTATGTGTGTTTGTGTTTAACTGCCTATTGTTAAATTATGAGGGTGCATAAATAAGTGCTGTCATTTCAGGTTTACTTAAAATTTTTTTTTCTTTTCATTTACTTATTTGAGAGAGAGAAAAAGAAAGAATGGACATACCTCTAGCCACTGCCAACAAACTCTCCTTTTGATAAATAATTTTATTTTTAGTGGTCACATAATATACATATTTATGGGGTACAGTGTCTCAGTGCATACATATGTTAATCATTATATTCATCACCTCAAATACCATTTGTTTCAAAATATTCAAAATCCTTTCTATTAGCTATTTTTAAATGTTATTTAAAGCCGATACACAAAAACATAAAAGTTGTGCATGCTAATAATGTCCTTGGTAATGTTCCAATGCATAAATATATTGCATTATATTATAAATTGGGCTAAACAGATTCTGAAACATCATTTTTTGTGCTGAAAATTTTCAAAATATTTTCTTCTAGCCTCTGGAATATACAGCATGTTATTGCTGTCTGTAGTCATCCTGTCAGCAATGCAAGCTCAGAAACTTGGCTCAGCAAGCCAAAGAGTTTCTCTAGACTTTTAAGGCCTTGAACTTAGGCAAACCCAGGATTTGTGGATTTGATGCAGAAAAAAATTTCAGGAAGGGCTTGTGTGAAGCAGAGTTGGAGATTTTCTTAAAGATAAATATTTTATTTATTTATTTATTTGAGAAAGAGAGAAAAGAAGTGGATAGAGAATTGGTGCACCGGGGCCTTGAGCCACTGCAAATGAACTCCAGATGCATGCACCACCTTGTGCATCTGGCTTTATGTGGGTACTGAGAATTGAACCTAGGTCCTTTGCCTTTGCAGGCAAGTGCCTTAACCACTAAGCCATCTCTCCAGCCCTTAAAGGTATTTTAATATAGGGTTAAATTAAGCATGAGGGTTAGGACCAAGATAGACACTCAAAGTCAGAAAGTAACATACTTGAGTATGGGTATGTCTTCCTAAGGAAGAATAACAGAAAGTAAGATAAAATGGCTTCAGGCTCCTTAAGGGTGAATCACAACCAATTGTAGCATTAGCCATGTATACTATTTCGGTGGCTCTCAAATTACATACCCATTTTTTTTTTTCCTGTTTCTCTTTCTCTAAGTGAGATTACAGGTTGACTCTGGAGATGCCTTGGTTTGAATTATAATCTGATAAAACCAAAAGCTACTAGGGCTGCACAGGGGGTTTAGTACATACCCTTTCCCTGTTTATGGAGTTTTTGATGAGACTCCTATGAAATGACAGGTTTATAGTTGACAAGGGAAAAAAGCCTTAAGCAGTTGGTAATTATGCTGGAGTCCTTGCTTCTCTGCTTTTGAGAGGCTTCACCCAGCCTTTGGGGTGAGGAGCTTCTTTTACTTCTCATGTCCCCATAATTTTCCATCTTTCTGTCCTGTCTCAATCCTACCATGTAGTGGCACCCAAGAGGATTTATTGTGCCTGTATAGTACCCATTGTCAGAGATTGTTACTGTTTTTGAAGCATTGGAAATACATTGAAACCTTAATGAGTAATAGGTAATATTGGCAGAGAAATTTAAAATAGCAAAGATTTGGTCTGTGTCCTTAGGGAATTTATGGAGTATATATGTATGTAAACATAATCTTAGAACTAGGAGAGAGGGAAAGGCAGATAGATAATAAGTATTCCAGGGCCTTCATTGTATTTTAATTTTATTTATTTTTTTGTTTTTTTTGAAGTAGAGTGTCACTCTAGCCCAGGCTAACCTGAAATTCACTCTGTAGTCTCAGGGTGGCCTTAAAGTTACAGCAGTCTTCCTACTTCTGCCTCCCAGGTGCTGGGATTAAAGGTGTGAGTCACCTCTCCTGGTCAGGGCCTTTTCTCACTGCAAACTGACTCCAGTCACATGCACCAACTGGTGCATCTGGCTTATGTGGATACTGGGGAATTAAACCTGGGCCCTTAGGCTTTGCAGGCAAGTGCCTTAACTACTGACCCTTTCTCTAGCCCATTGTTTTTAGTTTTTAAAAAATATTTTTCATAAAATGCTATTTTAACATATCAGTACATTTGGTTATTTTTAAGTAACTGAACAAATATATCCAATCTCTCTCTCTCTCTCTCTCTCTCTCTCTCTCTCTCTGTGTGTGTGTGTGTGTGTGTGTGTGTGTTTCCAAGGTAGGGTCTCTAAATCAGGCAGACCTGGAATTCACTATGTAGTCTCAGGGTGGCCTCGAACTCACAGTGATTCCTCTACCTCTGCCTCTTGAGTGCTGGGTTTCAAGGTGTGCACCACCATGCCCATATTTAAGTTTTTAATTAAAAAAATCAGTGTCCATAAATATTTCTTAATTTTGTTTTAATTTCTAATCCAGTCATGATTAACAGATATAATTTACATATGGTGAAGCTCTTTGGGGTCCTCAATATTTTTTAAAATATTATGTAAAGGTATTTGGAATGGAAGAGTTTAAGAACCATTCATTGCACTAGAACGGTAAGCACTTCGGTACATGAAAGACTCAACATGAATGTAGGCAGGAGCCCCTCGAATTCTTATGTTTACAGGCCCTGTGTAATTTCATATGTTCTCCTAATAACACTTTGAGAGGAATATAGTTTTGTTAGCTCATAGGAGCACAAGACAGTTTTATTCAAGTTTATGTACCTTTAACATGATGTCTAGTATGTAGCAGTACAACTCTTAAAAATTGGATGCAATTTGAGTGTACAGTCAAGATCCATATAAAGTCAGGCTGCATGTTTTCTTGTTTGAAATGGAGAATTTAAATTGGAGTGACTAGCAGTGATTTGAGAAATGAGAAAAACAGAAAAGCTTGAAATTTTCAGTTAATTTAAGTAGAAGATGAGGAATTGCTTATTAACAGTAAGGGGACTAAAGCATGGTTCTATCCTGGCACTCTCAACAGCCTGAGGAGTTTTTCAAGATTTCGAGGGCCCTCAACTCAGGCTAAAACCAGGATTTGTGGCATAGATACTAGAAAGAATTTTTGTAAAGAGCCAGAGTTGTAGATTTTATTAGATATTTTAATAAGCAGAGGATTAGGAAAAAAATGCTCAGAAAGAATAAAAGTACTTGAGATCATGGATGTGGGCTTGCTTCTCTAAGAGTTACATTTCAAGTGTCTTGGAGGTGGCCTTTTGAGATTTCAGGGACCCTGCCCTTCCCTACTTCTATCCCTTCCTTGATAATTGTTATTATAGGGTGGCTCAGGAGGTGCCACACCCTGATGCAAGGTTGCACAAAGATTTAGGATGTAACTTTTACTGTAAATGAGGTTTTGGATGAGATTCCTGGAAAATCATAGTTTATATTAATTACTCCACCACTAGCATAAGAACTAAAATAGAAACAACTAATTTCATGCTGTTCTTTTTTTGGTTTTGGTTTTGGTTTTTTGGGGTAGGGTCTCACTCAAGCCCAGGCTGACCTGGAATTCATTATGTAGTCTCAGGGTGGACTTGAATTCACAGCAATTCTCCTACCTCTGCCTCCCAAATGTTGGATTAAAGGCGTGTGCCACCACAGTCAGTATGAATTAGCTTTTTAATACTGTTTAATATGTTGATTATTACCTTTTTAAAATATAACTTTACTATTTGTGTATTACTGAATTGTAAATTTTTTAGGGTTTCTCTTTTTGGGACTTACTTTGTACTCACTTTTGGTAGGATTCAGGCATTTTATTTGCATGCATGTGCAGTATGATTGCTTGGATAGTTGTATAGTTTTCCACTCTATAGAGATATTACAGTTTATCCACTTTTGTACCAGTGGGTAGCATTTGTATTGTTCTAGTTACTCACTGTGTTTCTGTTTTCATTCTTATTCATGTGTCTGTAATAATATACAAGAATTTTTCATTAGTATATCCATTAGGGATGGAATTGCTGGATTTTAAAGTGTTGAATGTTCCACTTGACAAGATAATGCTGTCTTGGTCAGTTTGGGCTGCTTCAACAGTGCCACAGACATGGTGGATTAAAACAAAAGTCTAATGCTCACTGTTACAAAGGTTGGAAGTCTGGATGCCAATATGGTTAGGTGCTGTTGAGGGCCTCTTCAGGTTGCAGATTGCTTGTTGTATTCCCACATGGTGGAAACAGATCTCCAGGTTTCTTTGGAGTCTCTTTTATAAAGACATCAGTGAGGGATCTACCTTCATGGCATATGTCCTATTAAGGGCCTTTCATTTTGATATCATTACATGAGGATTAGGACTTCGTATGTAAATTTTTCAGGGTCAACAAGTAATTAATCCACGACAGAACCATTATAAAATGTATAAAAGATTATACATTTTAGATTTTAAACTGCACAAAGAGAGTTACTTTCATGGATCCTTATCATCTCTGATTCTTTGTGTGATTTGTTTATGTGTACAGGTGCATGTGGGGGAGGGCACATGTGCACATGTGTGCTAGCCTCTGAAGGCTAGAGGACCACCTTGGGTGCCATTTTTCATGTCACCCACTATATTTATTTATTTATTATTTATTTATTTATTTATCTGGTCAGGGTCTTTCACTGACCTAGAACTCACCAAGTAGGCTACACTGGGCAGCAACCCCCAAGGATCCACCTGACTTTGCCTCCCCAATGCTGGGATTACAAGCATATACCACCAAGCCTGGCTTTTTATGTGGATTCTAGGGATTGAATTCAGCAAGCACTTTACTGACTGAACTATCCTTAGCTCTCTTCTCAAATTCTTAATGTACTCCTTAATTTTACTCTACTAATAAAACTTTTGTTTAGTTTTCATTTTGGAAAAAAATTACATTATTTTATTTGTCTTTATTTATATAAGCATTCCTAAAGAAAGGAAAAAGAAGGTATAAGGTTCCAGCCCTGTAATCATACTGTAGGTAGTGGGGTTTGACTCTGCTCTGTACATTTTTCACCTTACGCAGTCCAGGCTGTTCTGGTAGAGAGAATGGGAGTCCTAGGAAAGGACAACCCCACCTATTCCCAGGACTGTGTGCTCAATTCCAGGCTGCCTGAAGAATGAGGGAGGCCTGTAGATGGAGTCTGGAAGCTCCCTCCCAAAAGCTGCCCTAGAACTGCAATGGTCAGGATCTGATTCTTTTCCTTGCTGTTATTGTAATTCTGACTTATGGTACCTTAATTTTTAGGTTTGGAATAGAATTTCTAGAGAAAGATTGAATTCTTTTTATGGTGGGGGACATGTATGTGTATTGTTTGTAGTATAGGTCTATAAAGTGTATTCATGTGTGTGTGCATATGCATACAACCCGTACACATGTGTGTGGAGATCAGAGGAAAACATCAAGTGTCCTCTGCTTTGCTTTTCCAATTTATTTCCTTGTGGTGGAATCTTCTGTTGAGCCTGGAGTTGCTGTTTTTGGTCAGGCTAGCTGACCAGCAAGTAGCAGAGATTCTTTGACTTCCACCTCCCACAGAACTAGGGTTACAGACACATTTGACCATGCCTAGCCTTGAAAAATTTTTTTTTTTGTTTTTTAAAATTTATTTATTTGAGAGCAACAGAGAGAGAGAATAGCACATCAGGGCCTCCAGACACTGCAAATGAATTCCAGATGTGTGCGCCACCTTGTACATCTGGCTTACATGGGTCCTGGGGAATCGAGCCTTGAACCGAGGTCCTTAGGCTTCACAAGCAAGCGCTTAACTGCTAGGCCATCTCTCCAGCAACCCCCCTTTTTTTTTAAAACTTGGGCTATCCTAGACTCTCTCAGGCCCTCTTGCTTATGCAGCAAGCACTCTTATCCACTGAGCCACCTCTCCAGGCCCAAAGATTGAATTCTTTGTGGATAGTGTTTAAACTTTTATGCCCAATACCATATATTTTATATGTCACACTAGCAAATGCACATACCCTTAGTCTTCTTAGTTACCTGTCCCCAGCATCACCATTACAATGAAGAGTAGGGTGTTGATTTCTTACATGCTTTCAATTGAAATTAGCAAATAGATAACTTTCAAAATTTATTTCTGCAGTCATTTATTTTTAATATATGCACATGTTGTGTGTGTAGGTGCACATGTGTGTGAAGGCCAGAGAATGAAATGCTGTATACCTCTTCCAAGACAGGGTCTCTCACTGGACTGGAGTTGGCCTTTAGTCTCTACCTCCCCATTACTGGAATTACAAACGTATACCACCATTCTCAGCATTTTGTGTGGGTAGTGGGGTTTGAACTCAGTTCCTCATGCTTGCAAGGCAAATACTTTACCGATGGAGCTATATCCTTAGCCCTATTTTCTGCATTCATATTACTCTGTTTAAATTATCCTAACATTTCTAGTAGTAGCTTAAATAGAAATGAACTAAAAAGCCAACTTTGGCTTTTGTTTGTGAAAAGAATTGTTCTAGTCTTTTTGTTTGTTTTTTCCAGGTAGGGTCTCACACTAGCCCAGGCTGACCTGAATCACTATGTAATCTCAGACTGGCCTCAGACTCACAGTGATCCTCCTACTGCGGCCTCCCAATTGCTGGGATTAAAGGTGTGCATCACCAGGCCTAGCTGTTTTTTTTTTAAAATTTTTTAAATATTTTATTTATTTATTTATTTATTTGAGAAAGGAGATAAAGAGGCAGATAGAGAATGGGCATGCCAGGGCCTCTAGCCACTGCAAATGAACTCCAAACATGTGTGTCACCTTGTACATCTGGCATTATGTGGGTAGTTGGGAACTGAACTTGAGTCCTTTGGCTTTGCCAGAAAGTGCCTTAACCACTAAGCCATCTCTCCAGCCCTCCCTCCCCCCATTTTTTTGGAAAGACTTATTTTTTGGTGTGTGTGGGCTGGGGTTACAGCTGTGTTTGGCCATGCTTAGCTTTTTATGGGAGTTCAGGGGAGTCAAACTTGAAGTTCTCTGGCCAAGAGGCTCTCATGCTTAAAAGTGGCAAGTGCTTTTAACCACTTACGCATCTCCCCAGCACTGGTGGGCTTTAAAAAATTTATTTAGGAGATCAACGCAGAGAAAAATCAACTCCTACCAAATCAGAGAGCCAGAGCCTCAGAGGCCCCCAACACCTCAGCACTGAAGCAGACCAAAAATGAACCCAACATGGCTCAGGGAAATCTTGCGGAAGAGGGGGCGGAAAGAATGTCAGAGTTACATGTTGGGTCATGATTTTCAGAGACATTTATCATACTAATAACTGGGGGCTAACTCCACAATGCACGACCCATTTTCAATAACAAGGAGGGTCTAATGGGAGGGGGTAGTTCACAGATGAGCCTAAATAATGGTACCAAACTGCCTGTATTTACTGAAAAGAAAAGTAATAAATTAAATTTAAAAAAAAATTAAAAAAAAATTTATTTCTGGTATATTTCTATATGCTGCATTCAATATGTAGGTATGTGTACAGAATAAATTTATACAAGTATATTTGCTGGCTCAAATAGTATTGTAAATATTGAGAGACATTAGCAGATTACCTTGTATTAAAGGGCTGGGGAAATGGCTGTGATTAAAGGAACATGTTTACAAAGTTTGCCAGCCTGGGTTCAGTTCCCCAGTGTCCACAAAGTGACATACATGAATCTAGTTAGTTTGACAGTGGCAAGGAGCCCTAGTGTGCCCTTCTTGCCCTCATCTAGCAAATCAATAAATAAAGTTTTTTTAAAAAAAACAATTTTAACAATTTGCAGTTCTCCTTATGACTTAATATAGAATTTTTTTAGCATGCAGATTAATGGCCTGGTGGTCTTGAAACTAAAACAATATAAAAATGCCCAAGTATTTAGTTTTTCTAGGAAGGTATTATAGTTTGATTCATATGTCCCCCATAAACTTGTGCTGTAAATGTTAGTTCCCCAGCTGGTGGCACTTTGGGAATTGGAGCCTCCTGGAGATGATGTATTATTGGGGGTGGGCTTATGGATATTGTAGCCAGCTTCTCCTTGCCAGTGTTTGGCACACTCTCCTATTGCTGTTGTCCACCTGATGCTGGCCAGGAGGTGATGTCCACTCTCTGCTCATGCCATCAGTTTTTCCTGACCTCATGACGTGTTTAGAGTCCATAAACCAAAATAAACCCTTTTCTCCCATGAGTTGCTCTTGGTCAAGTGTTTTCTGCCAGCAATGTGAGGCTAACACCAGTGGTGCTTTATTACTAAAAATTATAAGAACAGATTAGGCCCACAGATATGAAAGCTATTTAATTTCGTTTGTGAAGATAGTCACAAAAGGAGGAAATCTTTCCCTTTACAAACTAAATTGTACAATGGACATAGAGATGTCCCTTAGAGATTCTTACATAGGCTCATTATTTATGGCTGTCCTATCACTTTGTCTCCCCACAAAGGTGGTAACTTTTCTCGGAATTACCCAGCTAGTTACTGGTAGAGCTAGGATTAGTGACCTCAGGCTCTACCCATAAATGTGGATTCCTCAGAATGACTTTTTGGTTTCAAATTGTTGGGTTGTGTTTTTATAGTTAACTTTTGTAGATTTAAACAATTACTAGCTTGCAGAGGCTGGAAAGATGGCTCAATGGTTAAGGTGCTTGCCTGCAAAGCCTAAGGACCCAGGTTTGATTCCCCAGTACCTACGTAAAGCCAGATGCACAAGGTGGTACATGTGTCTAGAGTTATTTTGCAGTGGCTAGAGGACCTGGTGTGCTCATTCTCTATTTTTCTCTCTCTCTCAAATAAAATAAAATTACTTGCTTGGGTGTGTGTGTATGTATGTATATCTGGGCACTCCAGGGTTTCTGTGAGTCTGTCTTTACCTGCTGGGGAGTCAAGTCCAGGCTGGCAGGCTTTGCAAGCAGCACTTTTAATTGCTGAGCCATCTCCCCTACCTTTTTGTTTCAGATTTTTTTTTCCCAAAGTTTGGACCTTAACTTTACGCACAGTAAACTTTTGTCTTTGAAGTTTGAGGTTTTAAAATTTGTTTTATTATAATGTTCTTGTGTGTGCAGTGCTAGGGACTAAACCCAGGGGTTTCATGATGCCAGGTAATCAGTGTACTACTGAGTTGCATTCCCAGTCCTGAACTAATGTTTAAATAGTAAGTTGTGGTATCCCAAGATTAACCATTGTTGTGTTTGTTAGTAGACAGTTCCCTGTCAATGAGCTCCCTTTGCAGGGTTTGCATGTGAATTGAATTGCCTCAGTTTCTATAAGATACATTTTGGTTTCTTTCTCTTGGGGAAATGTTGGAGAATGCTTTGATTATTTAAAAAAAAAAAAAATTAAGGGCTAGAGAGATGGCTTAGCCATTAAGATACTTGCCTGCAAAGCTTAAGGACCCAGGTTTGATTTCCCAGAACCCACACAGGCCAAATGCATATGATGATGCAAGTGTCTGGTGTTTGTTTGCAGTGGCTAGAGGCCCTGGCATGCCCATTCTCCCTCTCTCTCTTCTCTCCTCTCCTCTCCTCTCCTCCTCAAGTAAATGAATAGAAAAAAATTAAGCTGAATATAGTGGGGCCTGTAGTCCCAGCTTATTTAAAGGTTTGGCCAAGACCACCATATGAACCCAAAAGTTCAAGAGTAGCCATGGAAACATAGTAAGACTTATGTTTCAAAAATTAAGCAACAAAGAAAATTATAAAATCAAGTTAGGCATACAGATACACTGAATATTTTTAATACTTCACTTAGCAATATAATTCTAAAAGGAGAAAACTCAGGTACAATGCAAAAATCTAACAAAAATATAAACTTAAACTTTGTGACTTCATGTTTCAAGTACTATTGCCAAAGTATCTACCTGACCAAATCGAAGAAGAAATGGGGGGGGGGGGTGGAACACCTCAAAAGGCCAATAGCGTCTTGCCAGCACATTGCTAATAAGGACTAATAGATACTTAAACTGATGAAAGTGATTCTGACAACAACATATTAACCCCCTACTGTGCCCTGTTTTAAGCTGTTAATCGACATTAGCCTTTTAAAGAAAAACTAGCACTTTGATATTTGTTTTCTAAGCTTTTGATACACTTGCTATCTCTGGTTCTTACTGGTATGCTATAAGTACATTTTCCAGAATATTTTGGAAGAATGTTAACAAGTAATGGTTCCTTGACTTGATTTTTTTTAAAATTACTGTTTGTAAGGCTATAATTTTCTTCAGTACTATCTATGTAATTGCAAATATTTTTACTGAGAAATAAGTACTTAAAAGATATGACCCATGAGCATATTGTATATGGTATAGATTTTTAAGAGTGTAACTTCCTTAAAAATATTGTAAATTATCTTTAATGCCAGTTCTCTGTGAGGTAGAAAAATACCTTAAACTTTTATTTAGATACATCACTTTTTAAAATTTTATTTTTATTAGATATGAACATAGTTAGTATGTAAACAATACATTTAGGTACCATCCTTTCCTTCCTCCTTGCCACTTTTAAAGCTGCCTTCCTTGTTGGGGATGCAGTTCAACCCCATGGGGTTTGTGGGTCATGAATTATGGTGGCAGCAGTCAGTTATAGGGGAGAAGCAATGTCTGCATAAATGCATTACTTTTATAGCATTTTTAAGAGATGCTTTGTTGCATATTTTATATTTTCATAATTGTAAGAATAATGCTAATAGAGAATTAGCTTGATTTTTAAAAAAATAATCCTACCTTGAAGCCGACTATATAAGTAAATGCTGTATGTTGGTTGGATTAAATAATACTGTCATGAATATGATTTGGATAAATTCATACTTTGCCAAAAATTGAGGCTTTGATAATTCTTTAAGGAAAAAATAAGCATAATGCTTTTGTCTGTCTCTCCCAAATGGTACATTTTTAATGGTATCATATAAGAAATGAATTATACATATGCAAAAGTTTTTATATTGTTTCTTATGCTTATTCAAAACTAATAAGAAGCCAGAAGTAATGGTACATGCCTGTAATTCCAGCATTGGGGAGAACGAGTCAGGTAATTGGGAGTTCATTAGCAGACTGGGCTTCATAGTAAACCTTGTTTCAGAGAGGAAACAGGAAAAAAATCTGAACTGAATATTCATGAGAGGCTGCCTTGTACAATTTGTGTTATTGTGACCACCAAGTTACAACTAAGTATAGGCAGGCTCAGGCAAATAATTTAATTTAATTAAGGTGATTAACATGAAAGTTCATAGAAGGCTTAATTTTTTTCTTTTCTTTTTTTTTTTGGCTAGGACTAGTCTTTTGATTATGTTTCCTATAAAGTTTTTTAAAAGTCTTTTTCCTATATTATTTTACTATCAAATTCTTCAGTTTGATGTTCTTTTTTTGCTAGGGTTTTACAATTCAGAAATAATTAAAGCAGTTGATGCACATGCTCATTTGCTTGCTTTCAGATAATTTTGGGACATTGTTTTATAGCCCAGGCTGTTGTATAACTCACTATGTAGCCCAGGTAGGACTTTAACTCTTGGTATCTCTTCTGCTTCAGCTTCCTTAGTTTTTGGATTACAGCTGAGAGTCACAGTGCCTACCTCAGTGACACACAAGTTTGATATGTCTCTAAAGGCTGAAATACCCTGTTAGGAACCAAATGAGTGCAATGTATTATTCTTTACATGAAGTTTTATCCTCATAGAACAGAGTTAACCAGTAAATTTGAAGATAATAAAAATTAATTATTTCCTCAGCAGCAAGCTTACAGAAACACATTCTTCTTACAGTTTTAAATGGCTACCACGTGAATAATCTGTTTTCCCAAGGGAAAAAGTATTTTCCAAGAGAACTATTTTGAACAGTTTTGGTGGGAAAAAATATGAAATAAGGATTATTGCTTCTCTGTCAGCTATTAATACTACTGCCAATCGAGCCCATGATGAATTTTCCTAAGCTTGAGATTCCTTCACTAGATTTAGATCAATATTGTTGTGTGGAAGGCACTATGTTAAGTACTGACTACTATTCACTGGAATTGACTCCCTCCATATACCATCTCCAATTCTTAGTTGAAAAAGCATATTCCTGAGTGCTGTTTAACATATAACATGCTATGTCCTAGCTTAATGCTCTTTTCTTATATGTTCTGGCTTATATGCATTGTGGAACTTCAGGTAAGTATCTTCCTTATTTTGTGGGTAAAACTGTGAGATTAGTGATACTTCATTTACACTACGGCGTTACTTTTGTGGGTATTTGCCCTGGTAAAATCTTAGTAAATGTGATACATTCATAATGTTTGCTTCTCCAGGGACTTGCTGAGACAGAGATTATGTGATGTTTTTAAAAGACACACTAATAGTAAGTGACAAAATAGCTTCTGCAATGTAGAATTCAGGTCCATACCTTTAACATGCACTGTCTGTTGCAGTAAGCTTTAGTTGTTGGGATGAATTTTCAAACTAGGCATAGTTATGGGAAGAAGAGATTTATTGAAGCTTACAGATAGAGGGGAAGTTTCATAATGGCAGAAAAAGATAGCCCATTTTTACAGGTTCATGCAAAGAGAAAAAACACCACCAGCAGCATCATAAGTAAGCATATTCTAGGAAATCCTTAACGACAGAACTCCAGCACTCTGTGTGTCTTTGGTTTGGAAACAGATCCATCCATAATGACACCTCCTCCAAATAGATTTATAACCATTTCACATTGTGCATTGTGTTGAGTCCAAATTTAAAAGTTCCCACAGTCCTTATTAACTTAAGATGGTTTTTTATTTTTATTTTTATATTTTTTTATTTATTTATTTGAGAGCAACAGACACAGAGAGAAAGACAGATAGAGGGAGAGAGAGAGAATGGGCGCGCCAGGGCTTCCAGCCTCTGCAAACGAACCCCTGACGCGTGCGCCCCCTTGTGCATCTGGCTAACGTGGGACCTGGGGAACCGAGCCTCGAACCGGGGTCCTTAGGCTTCACAGGCAAGCGCTTAACCGCTAAGCCATCTCTCCAGCCCAAGATGGTTTTAAAGTCCTAAGTCTCATCTAAGATTTAAGTTTGTCCCTTAACTGTGAATCCTGTAAAATTAAAACATATAAAAGGCACAGAGCAAACATTTTGACTGTTGTAAAGCATAACAAAAAGAGACTGAAGCAATGCATACTCAATAACCATCAAACAAACATCAAACATCTGTAATTCAAGTCCAGTATAACCAGTGACTGACAGTCTCTGGGTTTTTCAGTTCTTCCCCTCCAACTGGGTTGAATAGCAAGGGAAAACTTCCATCCCTAGCCAACAGAGGTCCATGATAGCCCTTGTACAGTCTTGGTATATCCAAAACATCTTCTGGTCTCCATGTAAACCACAGTTCATTTTCCAGTGGCTTTGCCAGTCTGTCAGGGTCGTAACGCCCTGCCTCGTGTCATGTCTCAGCAGCAGCTCTTAGAACCATGTGTACTTTATAACTCCACTCCAAATGTTTTTCATGTTTTAAAAAACAGTATCAAATGTGTAGGACACAGTCCAGCCATATTCTTAATTTAGGGATGAAATAAACCCGACTTTGAAGAGCAGGTTTCTTTCTTTCAGATTTCCTTTCACAAGAGTTTGTATTTTTGCCATTCAGTTTTCCTGAGGTAGAATCACCTCAGGCATATTTTCCATTGTTCTAATGTAAAGCAGTTGGGCTATCTTTCTTAAGATCAGTAATGTGTTTGATAGTAGCAGCTTCAGTAACTGTTGCCTTCAGGTTCTCATTGCTGCCAGAAATCACCATCCAAGAACAGCTTTTGGGAAAAAAATGTTTTTTGTTTTTTTTTTTTTTTTTTTGGCTTACAGACTCAGGGGAAGCTCCATGATGGCAGGGAAAAACAATGGCATGAGCAGAGGGTGGACATCAAAACCCTGGCCAACATAAGGTAGATAACAGCAACAGGAGAGTGTGCCAAACACTAGCAAGGGGAAACTGCCTTACTACCCATAAGCCCGCCCCCAACAATACACTGCCTCCAGGAGGTGTTAATTCCCAAATCTCCATCTGCTGGGAACCTAACATTCAGAACACCTAAGTTTATGAGGGACACTTGAATCAAACCATCACATTCTGCTCCTGTAAACTGATAACTGTGAAACCAAATATAACCATTTAAAAACAAAAAGGCCCAGGCCTGACTTAGATGGAGAACTAGCTGGCCAATGTGCTGACCTTTTGCTTCTGTAAACTTTGCTTGCTTAATTGCTGCCTTTCCCCTTAAAGTTTCTGAGGAATCTCCACTTCAAGGTCATTGCAGAAACACTCCACTGCAGCAGGGGGCGGGGGGGGGGGGGAAGCCTCGGCTCCAACCACCTGCTTAGATAAGAAACTGAGGAATCTCCACTTCAAGGACAATGGAGATGACTTCATCTGCCTGGAGTGCCCCTAGCTCCTGCCCTCAACTTTGCCCGCTGAAACCCCAAGCCAATCAGAACTGTTTAAATCAACCAATCATGTATCTATCTCCTACTTCTTTGTTCGAATTCCTGTATGAATCTCTTCCCCCAAAAGAAAGGGGCTCTCTCCCTCACTACCGCTGTGCCGGACTGTGGGGACGGAACCCAGACCTAGGCTTGCAATAAAGAAACCTGTTGCTTTTGCATTTGAGTGTCTCGGCTTCTGTGGTGGTTCTCTAGGTGTCTCCTGGGTGACCGGGGGACTTGGCTCCTGGTCAGGGGTCTTGGCACAACAATAACCATACATGATAGAAAATGCAGTGCATTCACCCAACTTTAAAAGTCCCCATAGTTTTTATCAATTACAATGATATTCAAACATCCCCATAATCCAGGGTCTTTTAACTGAGCCATAATACCAAAAAAAAAAAAAAATCCCCCCAAAACCCACGGTTGCACAGAATAAACACTCACACTGCAAAAGATGGCATTGGGCATAGCAAAGTAATATTTAACCAGTACAAGATTTAAACAGAGCAAACTTCATACTTTGTAGCTCCAAGTCCAACAACTCTAGTCAGTGACAAGTCTCCAAGATTGATAATTCTGTCTAGCAACAAGTCTCTGGTTCCAGTTCTGCCCCTCCAGCGAAGCTACTACAATCCTGGGGCTGGCAGTTCTTCTTAGCAGCCATCTTGTCGTCCCGGCAACTCATGGTTCATCCTCACAATTCCATCCTCCATGCAGGTAATCCAGCAAACCTGCTACACACTGCCCATAGCCATTTCCAAAATAAAACACCATGGTGCAAATTCAGTGACCCACTCTTTCCTGCATTTCTTATACTCCATAATAGCAGGTGGGGCACCAATTTGTTAATCCAGGGGGGAATAAAAATGACTTTGAAGAACAGGACAGTCCTTGAGCACTTAGGCCCCTTCAAAAGAGTCTATATTCTTTCCAGGCAAAGCTCTTTCTCACCCTGATAAGCCAAACCTCACAGTTTTTACTGCATTCAGGTCTTTCAACTCTGACCATACTGTTCCATCAAGCTGTACTTACAGCTACTGCATGGTGTCTCTTAGGCCAAGGTTTCAAATCCTTCCACAGTCCTCTTGAAAATCAGCTCCAAAAGGTGAAAGCCACACAGTCATGTGTCTAGCAGCAAATGACACCACTGTTTGGTACCAACTGTGCTGTTGCAGTCAGGTTCACATTGCTGGCAGAAATCACCAGACCAAGAGCAGCTTTTGGGAAAAATGTGTTTATTTTAGCTTACAGACTCAAGGGGAAGCTCCATAATGGCAGAGGAAAATGATGGCATGAGCAGAGGGTGGATATCACCCCCAGGCCAACATTAGGTGGACAATAGCAATAGGAGAATGTGCCAAACACTGACTATAATACCCATAAGCCCACCCCCAACAATACACTGCCTCCAGGAGACATTAATTCCCAAATCTCCATCAGCTGGGAACCTAGCATTTGGAACATCTAAGTTTATGGGGACACGTGAATCAAACAACCACAGTAACCTAAAACAAGTTTCTGCCAATAAATTTTAAACTTGTTTGAGTTTTTTCAACTTTAAATCTCTTGATAGCCAAGCACATCTATTACAAATTTAACTTTGATCACACTCTCTGGGCATGACAGCAGAACACAGCCAGTCCTTATGCCAGTAGCCCAGATTCAACAAAATTTTTTGTTGTCTTTCCTTCCCTTTCATAAGCACAGCCTCAAGTTTGTTTATAAACCAAGCCTCCAAATACAGTTTTCAATAGTATTTTCAAACTCTCATTAGAATAGTTCATAAAGCTTTGTTTACCACTCTGAAAGGCGTCTTCAGTTGTAAGTACCAAGTTTTCCATTTTTCTAGCACACAAGTTCCAAAAGACCAAAATCCACATTGTTAGATTCAACTCAGCAAAAATTGGTACTCCTGGTACCAATTTTGTCACAGTCAGCTTTAGTTGTTGAGATGAATTTCCTTCCAAATCAGGCATAGTTTTAAGAGAAAGGGATTTATTGAAGCTTACAGATAGAGGGGAAGTTTCATAATGTCAGAAGCCGGTCCACTTTTATGGGTGCATGCAGAAAGAACCACCACCGCCAGCAATATCACAACACACTCCAATAACCCCATAACGACAGAACTCCAGTACTCGACATGTTTTTTGTTTGGAAACACATCTGCCCTCAAACATACCTTACAGCTGGACCTTACACAGTGATACCTTTTCCAGCTAGGCACCTGAAGAGCTAAGTTACAAGCTTAAGTAAAAATTCCTGTGTCTAGTGACTATCACATTGTCCGTTACTTGTAACACTGGCATTTGTTTCTCCTAGACAGCATTTTTTTTTCTCAGTTTTTTGAGGTAAGGTCTTGCTCTATTCCATGCTGACCTGGAATTTACTATGTAGTCTTGGGTGATCTTGAACTCTTGGCGATCCTCCTACCTTTGCCCCCCAAGTGCTGAAATTAAAGGTGTTCACCACCACCCTTGACTCTCCTAGACAGTATTTAAGTCTAAGAGAGTAGTAAAGTTCTTTTAAATCTATAGTTGATTATATCAATTTTTAAAGAATCTCTTACTCTAGCTTTCAGTCCAACTAAGAATTTTATAGCTGATACTTGTCATACTAACAGAAGATGGCATGGGAAAGATGCAACAGGTAACAAATTTGCAAGGACAATAATTTTCTTAGATCCTTTTACCTATTTTAATTATCTTCTCTCCCCCCCCACACACACACTTTTTTTTTTTGAGGCAGGGTCTCACTCTAACCCAGACTGACCTGGAACTTACTATGTAACTCCAGGCTGGCTTTGAATTCACCATGATCGTCTTACCTCAGCTTCCTGAGTACTGGTAGGTACTAAAGACGTGTGCCACCATGCCTGACCCTTTTACCTACTGTTATCTTTACCAGTAGCAGTTAACTTTCTTTTTATTTTCAAAACAATGATTTTTGTTTTTTGCTGGTTTATATTTTAACCATTTGTTAGAGCAGTACACAAAAGGACAACATAAAGAATTTAGTCCTCTATTCTCTTTTTAAGTTTTATCCCTTGCTACATCTCTCCTCTACACTCAAAGTCAGTCTTACTTAATTTCAAACCAAGCCTTACTGTTCTCTCTTGCTTTAGAATCTCTATTTTTTTTAGTACCTTCCTTGCTGCCTCCCTGATTGCCTGCTAATCTTTGTCCTGCTAATTCCTAATCACCCATTAAATCCTAGCTTTGACAGTCACTTTCTTTGGAAAACTCTTAATAGTCCTTCCTTAACCTTTGTTAAATTTGAGTTTATTTTGCTTATTTTGGTTTTTCGAGGTAGGGTCTTACTCTCTAGTCCAGGCTGACCTGGAATTCACCATGTAGTCTCAGGGTGGCCTTGAACTCACAGTAATCTTCCTACCTCTGCCTCCTAAGTGCTGGGATTAAAGGCATGTGCCACCACACCTAGCTAATTTGAGTATATTTTAGAAAACAACATAAATATTCTCCCTAAAAATCAGTATGTTTTACTGAAACAATTATAGTTTGTAGAATACTTTTTTAGAATTGAGTGTTGTATTTCTTAGATAACTAAACTCATAAAATTCTTTAGTGTCTGTTTTGAGGCTCTGGGGAAGCTTTAACTTGCTAATATCTTCAAAAAAGAAAAATGAGAGAAAAGAACATGAGGAATAGTTAGAAGGGAAGAATTAAGGTATCTTGCTGTTTATTGGTCTTATTAAAGAGGCATTTGACCTAAAGTTTATATAACTGTGTAGAACAGTGCTCAGGGAGCCTCTTGACATTGGTTTTTAAGGGATCCGAAGTACTTTTCTCTGGTGAATGTAGATAGGGAAGAGGAATGATACAGTGAAAGATAACTGAATTTCTAAAGAGCTCATATTTCAGACTATTTTTGATTCAATTAAAATGTATTTTATTCATGACACAGGACACTTAATAAAACACATATGTAAAATTAAAACAGTTTGAAGAAATATTCCTATTTTTGAAGATACTTGTTTATTTGAGGGAGAGAGAATAGGCACTCCAGAGCCCCTAGCCACTGCTAATGAACTCCAGATACATGTGTCACCTTGTACATCTGGCATAATGTGGGTATCTGGGTCCTGAGGCTTGGCAGGCAAGTGCCTTAACCACTAAGCCATCTCTCCAGCCCATATTCCTATTTTCACTACTCATGATTTGTTCTGATATTTTTAATTCTATTCTGTGCTTTTCTTATCAGATGAGTATTCCTGTGAGTTTGAAGCCAGCCTGGGAGGTAGCAAGACACTGTCTCAGAAAACAAACACAAAAATAACAGTGCTGATTGTGACCTAGTGAGTAGATTTTACTAATCATAGATTACAGTCCCAATTAATAGTTTACAACCAGCATTATGCAAATAGTTTTTGTGGAAGAAGCTGGTGAAACTCAAATCTGTTGTCAACTGACTAATATACAAAATCCAGTCAAATGGGAGCCATTGAGGAGGTAAAGGGCATTACTAAAAGTAACTGATTCCTTCTTGTGGGCCAGGAACTATATATATTTTTATACTCACTAGTATATTTTTTATTTTACTTGGGGGAAACT
Source organism: Jaculus jaculus (assembly GCF_020740685.1). Taxonomy (NCBI): domain Eukaryota; kingdom Metazoa; phylum Chordata; class Mammalia; order Rodentia; family Dipodidae; genus Jaculus; species Jaculus jaculus. The sequence continues at coordinate 84,498,203 of NC_059115.1, forward strand.
GCCTCAAAGAGTAAAGTTACTCTCTCAAAGCAACATAGGTAGTAATAGTCAGAAATAGGATTTGAATCCATGCAAGTTAGTATTATGTACTCTAAAGCCCATACATTTTGCACCATATCACTGTTGCCCCCAAGTAACACTATAATATACATGTTAAATTTAGAAGAGAATTAGTGACATTTAGGTGTCTTCAAAATTTTATAGTGGAAAATAACAATAAAAAGCCCCATTAAATGTGAGTTGAGATAGGCATAAACATTGACAAACAGTTAAATAGTGATAGATTGTATTGGCTTTCCAGAGAGCTTAAGTCTTCATGCCTCTGCTCATCCAAGAGATAGAGGTAATATCCTTTAGGCTGAGATATATGGGGTTTTCTTGTTAGGAAGGTAAATGAAATGTTCAAAGGCTTTCCTACTGCACCAGAGCAGATAATAAGGCAATTAGAACTGTTAAATTGATGAAACACCAGACTGGGATGAATTATATCATGAATTACAAAGAAACACGAGATTTTATGGCAACTTTTGAGATCTACAGAGAGAAGATACATCACTAATGTAAAGAAAAATTGATATTTAATCCTAAAGAACTAAATTTATTGACCGGAAAAAATTCTACTTGTAAGCATTTTGGGGCCAGTTTTAGAATATTTTGTTTGTAAATAAGTGAAAAAGCATCACCTTATGCTGATAATTGAATTACCTTTGTTAATAAAATGAATTTCTTTTTCTTTTCAAATTTTTGAGTTGCAACATATCTTAGTGATCATCTAATTTAACCCACTAATGTTGTGATTAATGAACTTGATGCATACATTTTAAGCAGTTTACCCAGGATTATACTGTGAAGCAGTCAGAAGTTAGAACTGGAACCCAACTTGCCTGGCATTCTTTTGGTTTGACTTTTATTTGACCTGAGTAGGAACTTTTATAAATTACTTTTTATGTAAATGGATTTATGGGATACTATACTTTTTTCCCTACAATTCCCATCACATAAAATAATCTTATTGCTAACAAATGTTGCATTTTTTCTTCTCTCTCCCTTCCTTCCCCTCCTCTTCTCTCCCTCTTTCCCTTTCTCTCTCCTCTTCTCTTCCCTCCTCCTACTCTCTTCTCCTCTCATCCACCCCTCTTGCTCTGAGGATTTAAACTGTGGTCCTCATGCCTGCATGGCAAGTACTTTAACCACTGAGCCATCTTGATCCAAGTCCTCTTTACTTTTTCTTTAAAAGTACTCTAAGGGTTCTAGAAATGTAGCTCAGATGGTACTATGCTTCCCCTAGCATGCACAAGGCCCTGAGTTCCCTGTATCACATAAACCAGGTATGGTGGTACATGCCTATAACCCCAACACATGGAAGATAGAAGCAGGAGGATCTGATGTTTCAAAGTCATCATTGGCTACATAGCAGGGTCAAGGCCAGCCTGGAAGGAGATAATGAGATTCTGTCGTACAACAAAAGAAGGAAGGAGAGGAAAAGGAAGGGAGGGGAGGAGAGGGAATGAAAAATAAAAATGGAGAAAAGATTGTAGAAAATTTCCTTAATTGTCAGTAATTCCCTCTAGCATATTCACTTATTGAACTTCTTCCCAGAAATTACCTCTTGTCTTCTGGTTTCACCTTTTCAAAACAAAAGTCGTTCTCTTTTACATTACCATTAAAATCTTTTGTATTTTGGGAACTTCCTTGTTAATCTGTGTAAAACTTATATGTCATTTAAAAAATTCATAGATTTGACTCTGTAAACAGGGGTTGAGGGTCTGGAGATATGGCTTATTGGCTAAGGGACTTGCCTGTGAAGCCACAGGACCCAGGTTTGATTCCCCAGGACCCATATAAGCCAAATGCACAAGGTGGCATATGTCTGGAGTTTGCTTATAGGGGCTGGAGGCTCTGGTGTACCTGTTCTTCCTCTGTCTCCTCCCTCTCTCTCCTCTTTCTCTTTGCAAGTAAAATTAAAAAAAAAAAAAAAAAAGGCTGGGCTTGGTGGTGCACTCCTTTAATCCCAGCACTCGGGAGGCAGAGGCAGGAGGATTGCAGTGAGTTCAAGGCCACCCTGAGACTTCATAGTGAATTCCAGGTCAGCCTAAGCCAGAGTGAGACCCTACAAACAAACAAACAAAAAAAAAAAAAAAATAGGGCTGAGAGATGGCTCAGTGGTTAAGGCACTTGCCTGCAAAGCCTAATGACCTCAGTTCAGTTCCCCAGTAACCGTGTAAAGCCACATATAGAAAGTGGTACATGCATTTGAAGTCTGCTTGCAGCAGCAGCTGGAGACCCTAGTGTACCCATTTCTGTATCTCTCTCTGCTTGCAAATAAATAAATAAATATGTATATGTATATACATATATATATATATACACACACACACATATATATATATACACACACACACACACATATATATATATATATATATATATTTTTTTTTTTTTTTTTTTTTTTTTTTTTTCCCTGAGGTAAGGTTTCACTCTAGTCCAGGCTGACTTGAAATTCACTATGTAGTCTCACGGCCGGGAACTCGTGGTGATCCTACTGCCTCCCAAGTGCTGGGATTAAAGACATGTGCCACCATGCACAGCTGAAAATATTTTTTTTAACTGTAAGGTAAAATTTCTGGAAGGAAACAGAAAAAAAAAAATGGAAAATGGGGCCAGAGAAATGGCTTAGTGGTTAAGGCATTTGCCTGAGAAACTTAAGGACCCAGGTTCAATTCCCAGAACTTAACAAAAGCCAGATGCACACATGGTGGAGCATGCATCTGGAGTTCGTTTGTGGTGGCTAGAGGCCCTGGTGCACACATTCTGTCTCTCCCTCTCTCTCCTCCCCTCCCTCTCTGTCATCACAAATAAATGAGAAAAAAAAAAATTAAGAGGAAAATGGGGCAGAAAAAATAGTGAAAGATAAACAACAAATTGGGAAAAGACCCGGAGTAGCACTCATAAATTAGTAATAGATTAACATGCCAACATATAAATGAGAGAAAAATATAAAAGTAAATCTATACACAAAGAAAACATAGAATTGAATGGCATATAATAGTAGCACTAACTACTGGGTAAGGTTAGAAGTACTTTACAGGTATTATGTTGGTTGATTTACTTTTCTCAACAAATTAGATGGGTGGGTTTTTTTTTTTAATTTTGTTTTGTTCTGTTTTCTTTTTTGTGTTGTTTTTGCTTTGCCTTTCAGAAAACTAGGGCACTAAGTGGTTAAGTAACTTTAAACCAGGGGAACTAGGATTCAGATTTCAACCATCTAGTTTCATACTCTTAAAGATGTTATCATTGTTTACCTATAAAATTGGTACAGATTACCAAGTAAGGGTAATGGGCTCTGTTAGCTGGTGGTGGGAATGTCAGTTGATTTATTTGTGAAGGGCAGTTCTGTCAATACATATTACTAAGCAAAATGGGCATAAAAATACCATACTAATTTTTCTTTTTTAAGACAGGTCCTTAGTGTAAAGCTCAGGTTGGCCATCAACTTTCTGTGTAGCTACTCTGGCTTTAAACTTGTGATGCTTCTATCTCATCCTCCTGAGTGCTGGATTACAAGCATTAGCCGCCATGCCTGACCACACTAAGATTTTCATCTAATGATCCACAGACAATGAGATAGACATTTGCACAGTGGTAATTATTGCAGTGTTTACAATAATGCTGAAAAAATAAATTTAAAATTATTTAAATGTTCTTTGGTAAGGTTTTGCTTAAAAAATACTTTGAAACACCATATCACCAGCATGGTGTTACATGCCTATAGTCCTAGCACTTAGGATGCTAAGATGGGAGAATCCTAAGTTCAAGACCAGCCTGGACAACTCAAATTCTAGGCTAGCCTAAGCTCTATAACACAGCCTTGTCTCATAAACAAACAGCCATCATATAGTCACTTAAAATACCTGTTACAAGATTCTGTATATTGGTGGGAGTTCAGTGAGACTATACCGAAATCACCCTGAGAGAAGAGATAATGGTTTTGTTCATTACCCACTTCTCAGCATGTAGCCATCATTTGGTAAGTACAGTAGTGTCCCTTCTGTGCAGTTTTGCTGTCCATGATTTTAGTTACCTACTACATACTACAGTGTGAACTATTACATGAAAAACTTCAGAATCAAACAGTTCATATGCTTTCAATTGCATACCATTCTGATAGCATGTTGGAATCTTCTTTCACATCCTGCCTAGAACACAAACCATCCTTTTGTGCAGTGATTCCATGCTATATATCCTATCTTCCTATTAAGTACTTAGTAACCATTTCAGCTATCAGATCAACTGCCATACTATCACAAGTGTTTGTGTTCACGCAACACTCATTTCACTTAATAATAATCAGGAGACAGTAATGGTTCCAAAATACAAGAGTAGTGGTGCTGGCAATTCAGATACAAAAGAAGAAAAATTGTTAATTCCTGTGGCAGTCCGGTTTGCATTGCTGGTAGAAATCACCCAACCAAGAGCAGCTTGTGGGTAAAAGAGGTTTATTTTGGTTTACAGGCTCAAGGGGAAGTTCTATGATGGCAGGGGAAAATGATGGCAGAGCAGAGGATGGACGTCACCCATTGGCCAACGTAAGGTGGATAATAGCAACAGCAGAGTGTGTCAAACACTGGCATGGGGAAACTGGCTATAACACCCATAAGCTTGCCCCCAACAATACACTCCCTCCAGGAAGCGTTAATTGCCAAATCTCTATCCGCTGGAAACCTAGCATTTAGAACACCTAGGTTTATGGGGAACACCTGAATCAAACCACCACACTTCCTTTAAGTGAAAAGGTGAATTGAACATTCACTGTAAGTGGAAAATCTATAAATGCTAAAGTTTGCAGTTTTTGTTCATTAAATTAGGAAGAAGGAAGAAGGAAAAGGGAATGCCTATTTTATTTTGGAAAAGACAGTATGTAGAATTCAGCACTCTCTACCTTTAGGCATTACTACTAGGGGTCTTGGATGGGTGGATGGGTAGACAAATGAGAGGGTAAGTGGATGAAATAATACAGGAGAGTGGAATGTCCAAGACTCAAAACTAGAAAATTTTTGTCCTTCTGCCTTACTAATCATCACAGATCACTTGAATTCATGACCTTAAAATATTAGTGTTCCACAAGTGTTACAGGAGTTTATCTATTTGGGGGGTGTGGTACAAGTGCCGTGACATGCATGTGGAGGTCAGAGGATAACTTCAGGATGTCTGTGTGCCAACTTTCTTTGAGACAGGGTCTTTTGCTGCTGCAAAGGAACTTCCAGGCCACAGTATAAAAGAACTTCAAGAAAACACCTTTATTCTCTGAGCCATCTTTCCAGCCCTTGCAAAGAAACTAGGTGGCCCATAAGCTTCAGATTCTCTGGGCTATTCTCATTATTGTAGGTGTGTTAGGATCACAGATGCATTCATCACTTCTGGGTGCTGGGGAATTGAACCTAGGTTGGTAGGCTTTGTTAACAAGTGCCTTTAATCACTGAGCCATGTCCTAAGTCCCCTACATGTATTTCTATAAAAAGAATTTTCATTAACATCTACATTAAGTACTAGACCTGCCATAACAAAATTACCACAAATAATAGGGCTTAAAAACAACTCAAATTCATAAACATATTTCTAGAGACTAAATCCAAAATGAATGTGTCATCACTGCCATATTCCCTCTGAATTTGTGAAAAGTTTAGCTGATGGCTGCTAGTTAGTTCTTGTGTTTCTTACCTGTGCCAGCACAACTCTAGTCTGTCTTCATATGGTCTCCTTCTTTGCATGTCTTCCCTTAAAGAATGCAAATCAAAGCCAGGCGTGGTGGCACATGCCTTTAATCCCAGCACTGGGAGGCAGAGGAACGAGGCTCACTGCAAGTTCAAGGCCACCCTGAAATGACATAGTGAATTCCAGGTCAGCTTGGGCTAGAGTGAATCCCTACCTCGAAAAAACAAAAGAGAGAGAGAGTGAGAGAGAGAGAGAGAATGCAAATCATTGGATTTAGGGTTTACCCAATCCCATATAACCTCATCTTAACTATTATATCTGCAAGGACTGAATTTACAAGGAAGATGCATTCTAAGGATCTAGTCAGATGTGAATTTTGGGCAACATTCCACCTAGTATAACATCTTAGCTAAATACAGCCTGAAGAATAGAATCTTTGGGGCTGAAGAGATTGCTCAGTGGTAAGGCACCTTCTTGCAAAGCTTGAGGTCCCAGGTTTGAGTCCCCAGTATCTACGTAAAAGATGCACACAGGGTTACATGTGCCTGGTATTCGTTTGTAGTGGTTAGAGGCCCTGGCATGCCCATTCATTCTCACTCTCTCTCTCTCTCTCTCTCTCTGTCATAAAGAAAGAGAAAGAAAGAAAGTCTGGATGGATTAATCAAATCTTTAGCTGGGTGTGGTGGCACACACCTTTAATCCCAGCACTAGGGACAGAGGTTGGAAGATTGCTGTTAGTTCAAGGCCACCCTGAGACTACATAATGAATAATCAAGTCAGCCTGGTCTAGAGCGAGATCCTACCTCAAAATCAAAACAAACAAACAAAAAAATGTAGAATCTCTTGATTTTTCTTTTGAGAAGGAATCTCTGTGCAGCCCAGACTGTTAGACTCTCAATCCTCTTGCCTTAGACTTCTCAGTACTAGACTTATATACAGGTGTACGCTACCACAGCCAGTTCTGCAATAGATATTTTCTGGCTCAGTGTTAAAGTCCTTGCTTTACCATATGAGGTCTCGGGTTCTAATTAGCTGTAGTGTAATAAGAATGCACACACACACACAGTTTTTTTCTGAATATTCAGGCTTTCACAATTACTCTCTTTAAAACACTATCATTGGAGTGTAGAAAAGTAAAGTGGAATCAGCTGCAGGGAGTGGTGGCACATGCTTTTAATCCCAGCACTCAGGAGGCAGAGGTAGGAGGGTCGCAGTGAGTTCAAGACCACCCTGAGACTACAGAGTGAATTCCAAGGCAGTCTGGGCTAGAGCGAGACCCTACTTTAAAAGGAAAAAAGGGGGGGTGCTGGAGAGATGGCTTAGCGGTTAAACGCTTGCCTGCAAAGCTTAAGGACCCCGGTACAAGGCTCCGTTCTCCAGGATCCACGTTAGCGAGATGCACAAGGGGGCGCACACATCTGGAGTTCGTTTGCAGTGGCTGGAGGCCCTGGCATGCCCATTCTCTCTCTCTCTCTCTCTGCCTTTTTCTCTGTCTGTTGCTTTCAAATAAATAAATAAATAAAAATGATAAAAAAATTTTTTTAAACATCTTTTTCAGTTTACTGGGGAATATGTATAAAATGCTGCTATTAAAACTTAGGGCTATGGCTGGGGAGATGGCTCAGCCACTAAACACATTTGCAGAGTCTGCCAGCCCTGAGTTCAGTTCCCATGTAAAGCTAGATGCATGAAGTGGTACATATGTTTGGAATTCATTTGTAGTCACAAGAGGCCCTGGCATACCCATTTCTCCCCCTCCCTCCACCTGCTACTCTAACTCACTAACAAATAAATGAATATATAAAAATATGTTTTAAAACATTAGGTAAATATTAAAGCATTGCCCAGAAACTAGGAATAAGTACAGAATAAATGCAATTATATAAGTGTCCACTTTGTCCATCTGAACATTACCCAGGAGACAGGGAACTTCTGAATATACTTTGAATGGTTGTAAGGCTATATTGTCCTTGTGTAAATCCATAGCTATTAAGGCATATTTTGGGCAGTGTCACCCCCCACCCCAGGAAAAGATTTTAAAGACCCTAAGAATATAAAGCAACTAACAACAGCAAGACCTAGAGCCTCTGTGATGCCTCTTTGAATGTTGATGCTCTAGGATTCTCAGCAACGTTCTCATAAGGTTATGGTTTATTCACATCAATCCACCTGACAAGAGTCCACTGACCTACTGCAAAAGACTTCCAGTGATGGTGTGGCCTCTCATTGTATGTTACGGGCTTTCCATTTCATTACATATCTTCATTAATTGATGTCATTCTTCCCATAAGACCTGATTTTGCTCCTGATTGGCTGACATATTTTGAGCTCATGAACTAAAGTCTTAACTAAGATGAATTGATTAAGGAAGGGAGGGCTTTTGGTGAGGTCTTTTAGTGGACAACCTCTTGTTCTTTCTAGTGGACATGACCTTATTAACTCCAGGAATATTTGTTTTTTCTTACTTGAATGTCTCTTAAAAATTTCTTGTGCTTTAAACAGAAAATTCAACTTTGTTTTTTTAATCTTAGGTTTGTTGTTATCCTGTATTGCTATCAAGTGAAACCACCTCATAGGAACAGTCAGTTGTTGAGCTAATATACACTAGATAACCTGGTCCCACTGTCTTTGCATTTGTTCTTCTTTTTCTTCAATAGTCACGTTTTCACCCCCTTTTATAAGTATGCTTCAATGTAATATTTACTTCCTTCTCTCTAACCTTGCCTAAAACACAGGGCTCAAGAAATGGCTCAGCTGTGAAAGGCTTGCACGTCTGAGGGACTGGGTTCAGTTTCTCAGTGCTCATGTAAAGTGAGATATGGAAAGTGATGCACGCATCTGGA